>NW_023304760.1:0-12326 GCF_011077185.1 Oxyura jamaicensis
GTAACGCCGTCCTGCGGCCTCCGGCCACGGGGCGCCGCCGTCGGCCGCACCGGACGGGGCGGGCGGGACCGGGGGGGCGGGACCGGGCGGCGGCGGCGGCAGCACGTCCGCGGGGCGGGGGCGTCCCGGTAACGGGGCTCGGGGAGAGCGGGCGGGAGCCGCGTTCCGTGCGGGGGGGGGGTGTCCCGGTAACCGGGGCTGTGTGTGCGGGAGGTCCCGGTCCCCCGGGTCGTCGAGGGCGGCCCCGGTCGGTGCGGAGCCGCGAGGCCCCGGGGCGGGAGGCGCCGGTGCCGTCCCGGATGGACCAGCCCGGGGTGGGGGTCCTGGGGCCACGTCCAGGACAGGGACGAGGGGGTGACGCCCCCGTCGGTGCCCCCCCCGGGTTCGGGATGGCGGGGCAGGGTCCCGCGCCCTCGTCCTGCGACTGCTTCGTGGCGCTGCCCCCGCACACCGCGGCCCCCGCCGTCATCTTCGGCAAGAACGCCGACCGGCCGCGCTGCGAGGTGCAGGAGCTCGTCTACGTCCCCGCCGCCACGCACCGCCCCGGGGACAGAGTCCAGGTGAGAGCGCGCCGGGGCGGCGGGGCGGCGTGAGGAGCGCGCCGGGTCTCAGCCGCCGCCGTCCCCGTGCCGCGCAGTGCACCTACATCGAGATCGAGCAGGCCGAGAGGACCCACGCCGTGGTGCTGAGCCGGCCCGCGTGGCTGTGGGGCGCCGAGATGGGCGCCAACGAGCACGGCGTCTGCGTGGGCAACGAGGGCGTCTGGACCCGCGAGCCCGTCGGCGAGGACGAGGCGCTGCTGGGCATGGACCTGGTGAGGTGAGGAGCGGCCCCCGCCACCCCCCCGCAGCCCCCGGGGCGCGAGGCCGACCGGGTGCCCGCGGCGCTGCAGGCTGGGGCTGGAGCGGGGCCGCTCTGCCCGGGAAGCCCTGGAGGTGATCACGGCCCTGCTGGAGCGGCACGGCCAGGGCGGGAGCTGCAAGGAGGAGCCGGTGCCGTTCGTCTACCACAACACCTTCCTGCTGGCTGACCGCGGCGAGGCCTGGGTGCTGGAGACGGCCGGCCGCTACTGGGCGGCCCAGCGGATCCGAGGTGAGCGGGCACTGGTCGTACTGGGCGGCGGTCCCGCCACCGCCTCGCTTACCCAGCTTCGGGCCGGGCTGTTTTTTGGGAGCCCCGTCCCCTTGGCCTCCCCTTCACCTGATCTGCCCCGACCCCCACAGAGGGCAGCCGCAACATCTCCAACCAGCTCAGCATCGGCACGGACATCACGGCCGAGCACGCGGAGCTGCGGCAGCGAGCCCGGAGCCAGGGCTGGTGGAGCGGGGCCGGCGAGTTCAGCTTCGCCGAGGCCTTCTCCCTGGAGCAGCAGCCCCCCCGCATGGAGGCCGCCAAGGCTCGCTACAGCGCCGGCAAGGAGCTGCTGAGGCAGCACGCAGGTGGGGACGGGGACAGGGACCGGGGCGTGGGGACAGGGACCAGGGCGTGGGGACAGGGACCGGGGCGTGGGGACGGCTGTACCCATCTCGCCCTGGTATCTCCCTGCTCCCCTTGGCCGCGCCAGCCGGTGGTGATGTGGCTCTGCCTCCCCTGCCAGGGCACATCACGGCGGAGACGTTCATGGCCATCCTGCGGGACAAGGCCAGCGGCATCTGCGTGGACTCGGAGGGGTTCCGCACGGCGGGCAGCATGGTGTCCGTGCTGCCCCGGGACCCCGCTTTGCCCTGCGTCCACTTCTTCACGGCCACCCCAGACCCGTCCAGGTGAGGGTGGTCGGGGGGCCCTGGGGTGGCGGGGAGGAGGCAGAGCCGTGCCCTGGGCTGGCTGTCGCGGTGGAGCAGCATCCGTCCGCGTGCTGTCATGGCCCTGGCTCCTCTCCGGCAGGTCTGTCTTCAAGCCCTTCATCTTCGTGGCCGGCCTGAAGCCCGCGCCGCAGGTGATGTCTCCCAGCTTCAGCGATGACCCTGCCAAGAAGGTGCCGCGGTTCCAGAGCACGGTCGATCGGCGGCACGAGCTCTACCGCCGGCATCAGGCAGCGCTGGAGCTGATGGACAGGGACCAGGTACTGCAGAGCCTTTCCTGCTGGCCCTCGTGCCCTCCCGCGGGGATGGGGAGGCAGTCGGATGCCCGGCGGGTGCCTGGCCTCAGCTTTTCTGCCCCTGACCCCGCCAGGAGCAGGGCCAGAAGCTCCAGCAGACGCTGCGGGACCTGGAGAGGCAGGGCCTGGAGGCGGTGAATGCACTGCTGGGGGGGGACGTGGCCCCCAGCCCGGAGGAGCTGGCTGAGCTCTTCTTTGACTGCGTGGATGCAGAGATGAAGTTTTACAAATAAACCCTGCGCAGGTGGGTTGGGAGGGCAGAGGAGCTGAGCCTGGGCTCCAGCTCGCCCCCCCCTTGGCATCGCTCCCGTCTGGGGGATGAGAAAACCTTCCCGGTGCCCTGCCCCGGTTCCTCTCCTCCTCCTGCTTTGGAGCAGCCTCCCCGTGCTGACGGCTCGGAGGGGAACGGCTCGACCGGCACCTCCAGCCCTGCCGGGGGCGCGGAGCCCCCAGCCCTGTGACGTGCCCCAGAGGAACCGGTGCCCGGAGGGAGGGCCGTGGCCTGGAAGGGGGCGACGGGGAGGGGGAGCGGGGCTGCCCCTGCCCAGCCCCTCTGTAGGACCCAGCTGCAGACAGAGACCTGTAGGAATAAAGAGGCTTTAATCCCGACTGGGGCCGTGCTGGGGCTGGGTCCCTGGGGTGCCGCCTATTTCTTTGCTCCTTTGCTGCTTGTCTCCCCTCGCAGGGCCGCGCTGGGGGGCAGGCCCCTGTGGGCGGTTGGCGCTGGCTGCGGGCGGGGGGGCGGCCTGCCCTGCCCTGGGGGGGGACACGGCCGTGTCCCTGGCTTCGCCTGGGGACGGGGCTGAGCCTGCCTGGGGCCTGGGGCCGAGGCTGCTCCATCTGCCCCGGGGCTGGGGGCTCGGCAGGTCTCGGTGCCTGCTGAGCCCAGCGGGGGGGGGGGGGAGGCAGCAGCAGCCCCCGCAGCCCCTGCAGGCGGCTCTGGTGTTCCTGCAGGGCTTCCCCCTGCCTCTGCCGCGAGCGCCCGGCCAGCTCCTGGTGGAGGTCTGCAAAGAAATCTGCCCGGGAGGGAGGAGAATCACAGGGGGCCTTGGCACGGCCACCCCAGCTCCCTGCCCCTGGTGTCACCCTGGGGACGGAGGGACTGGCCTGCTGTCCTGCTTCTGCCCGGGCACCTTTGTCTGCAGTGAAGGGGGCGCTCGGCTCAGAGAACAGCTCGTCGTCATCGTCCTCGCTGCTGGAAGAGCCTTCCTCCTCCTCTTCCTCGCCTGGGGCAGGGTCCGTGCAGCCGCGGAGGGGCTGGCTGTCCAGCTGCAGGAGGTGGGGCAGCGCTCCCACCACCAGCTCTCTGCAAGCACCGAGGGAGCAGCAGCAGTTCCCCCGCAGCCCCCTCACTGCACCCCCCGGCCCGGGCAGAGTCGGGCCCCGACCTCCTGGGTCCGGTGAGGTGCTGAGTACGTCTGGGGGCTGCTTTCGCTGAGGGCTCGCGGGGTTTGGGGGCTCCCTCTCCCCCTTCGTCGTCACCAGGGTTCCCTGACCCACCTGTACCCGGGCTGCCGGGTGCACGCATTTCCCGTTAAGTCCAGGAGCCGGAGGCCGCGGGGCAGCTCACCTGCACGG
The DNA here is from genome assembly GCF_011077185.1 of Oxyura jamaicensis. Taxonomy (NCBI): domain Eukaryota; kingdom Metazoa; phylum Chordata; class Aves; order Anseriformes; family Anatidae; genus Oxyura; species Oxyura jamaicensis. The sequence continues at coordinate 3,677 of NW_023304760.1, forward strand.
GTCGAAGGAAGGCAGAGAGGCTGAGAAGGGGCCTGAGTCCCTCCTGCTCCATGGAGCTGCGCGTGCAGCAAACCCCTGAGCGCCGCCACCTCCCGGAGCACTTCACACACATTCCTGAGGCCGCAGCCCCGCTGTGGGAAGCAGCCGCTCGTCTCCCAGCTGGGCAAGCTGAGGGAACGGGTGGGTATTCCTCACAGCCCGACAGTGAGAACAGAGACTTTTTCCCTTCCCAGACTGTCACCGTTCCCTTTCTCACCTGTCTGCAAGCACAGCGCCTGGTGCCACGCTAGAAACGCTACAGAAGGGCCGAGGGAGCTGCCCCCCGTCCCTTCCCCTTCTGCCAAAACCCACCCGCGGGAGCCTCCCGGGGCAGCGTGAGCCCAGCTGCGTGACCTCTGCCGGGCAGGGGCAGGAAGCAGGGCGTGAGGGGGAAGCAGGCTCCTGGGCTCCCGCTGCCCCACGGGGACGTGTGCCCCAGCCACGGGGTGGCTCTGCTGGAGCTGCGGCTGGGACCCGAGTGCCACAGCCCAGGCCAGGAGCCTGCCGATGTCACCCCGGTGCCTGGGCACTGCCCGGGCACAGTCAGGCCACCACCGGGGCCGGCCGTGCCTCCCACCTGGGTCCAGCGTCTGGATCTGGTTCTGGGACAGGTCCAGGAAACGCAAGTGTCGCAGAGGCCGCAGGTTCTCCACCCTGCGGATGCGGTTCCCAGCCAGGGAGAGGAATCTGCGGGGCACAGGGACAGCAGGGGTGGGCGCTGCGGCCCTCGCCGGGTGGCGGGGGAACGCTGCGGGCCCCAGGGTCAGCCAGCACAGCCCCGGGCTGCCAGGGCTGGCCTGGGGATGGCAAGCTCTTGCGACGAAGCGCCCTGCCGTCCTGCCGTAACTCCAAGCCCCCGGTGGTGCAGGGGCTCCCCCGGGCGGGTCAGGAGGGGCTGTGGGAGGCCGTGTCCCCCGGGCCGGGAGCCGCACGTACCGCAGGCTGGGGAAGCAGCCCAGGCTCTCAACCTCCTCGATTCGCTTCTGGGGAAAAAAAAAAAGACACAACAACATGCAAAAACAACGCGGAGATTTTCTAGTGCAAGGAAACTCGGACGTGAGGGGCGCCGCAGGATCACTGCAGCTCCTCGGGGACACCGCGACGTCCCCCCCGCCACCGCAGGAGCCCGGCGGGGCGCGGGCACGGCCGGGGCTCCGCGGGTGGGTTTAGAAAACACCAGGGGGGCGACGCCGGGCCTCCAACCGGGTTACGCCGCGGAGGGCAGCGCCGCCGGGCCCTCTGCAGCCCCCTGTGCCGGGGCCCGGCTGCGGAGCAGCGCGGGGGGGGGTCGCGGTGCCCCGGGACCGGGCCGGTTCCCCCCGGTGCCTCACCCGCTGCAGGCCGAGGCTGGGAACCCCCTGCGGGCTGCCGAGCTCGGCCCCGGGACGGGCCCGTCCCCGTCCGGCCAGGGCGGATGGGGGGGACCGGGGGCACCGGGGGGGGCGGCGGGGGCACGGCGGGGCCGGTACCGGGGGGCGGGGCGGGCCGCGGCGTGCCCGTTGCTAGGAGACGGGCCGGGCCGGAAGGGGCGGGGCCTCGCGGCGGGGGCCTCCGCCGGCCCAGCAGGCTCCGCGCGCCCGCGGCCAACATGGCGGCGCTGAGCGGCGGCGCCCCGTGGCGGCGGGGTGAGCGGCGGGGATCGGGGACCGGGGACCGGGACGTGGGGACGGGGTCGGGGACCGGGACCGGGCACGGGGCCGGGCTGAGCGAGGGGAACACGGGGCCGGGCTGAGCGGCGGGTGTAGGGGCTGGGGGCCGGGCAGGGACGCGGGGTGGGCACGGGCAGGGGCGAGGCCCGGTGGGGGAGGCCCGGCCCGGCCCGGCCCCGAGCGCTGCCCCGCCGCCGTCCCGCAGGCTGGCTGCCCGCCCTGCGGCTCGCCCGGCGCAGCTCCAAGGCGGTGACCCGGCACTGGAAGGCCATGCACCTGCAGCGCCACAAGCTGATGGCCCTCACCGAGTACCTGGCGCCGCGCCCCGCCGTCCCCGAGCGCTGCCTGCGGCCCGCCGCCGAGCCGGACGAGGAGGTAACGGGGGGAGCGGCGGGGAGGGGACGGGGGAGCAGCGGGGGCACTGGGCGGCTGCACAGCGAACGCCCCGTTTCTGGGCCCCGGGGTCCCGATCCCGTCCCGGCTGCGGGCTGCCCGGTGCCGCAGCGGGTGCCCCCCCGGTGCGCGGCTTCACCGGGTCTGGCTGCAGGGCGGGGGCAGCCCTCGGCCGTCCCCATCGCCGCGCTCCCCGCAGGAGAACGGTTACGCCCGGCTGTTACGGCGGCAGGTGGAGGAGGTGTTCCGGGACAGCCGCATGATCGCGGTGTGCCAGTACAACTCCATGCCCGGCGATGACGTGGTGCTCATGAGGCACTACCTCCGCAAGCACAACATCGAGGTCAAGTTCGTCCTGAACGAGGTAGGGCTGGGGGCAGAGGCGGGGGCGGTGCAGCCCCGGTGCCACCTCCGTGCCCCCCCCTCGCTGCATCCTGAGAGCTGCGTCCCGCAGATCGTCCGACCCGTGCTGTCCCAGTCCCGCTACAAGAACCTCCTCCCGCTCTTCGTGGGGCGCAACATCCTTCTGGTGAGCCCGGAAACGAAGGCGAAGGAGATGCTGCGGGTCCTGAAGGGAGTGCCGCAGGTCAACCTGCTGGGTGAGAGCCTGCCCTTGCCCCTGCCTCCGTCCGCCAGCGCCGAGCTCGGGGCTCTTGCACGCTGCTGGGGCTGGGGAGGGGGGGCTCCTTGGGGACGGGGTTCCTTGGGGACGGGGCTCCTTGGGGACGGGGCTCCTCCGGGACAGCTTTGGGTGGCACCAGGGAGGGGAAGGATGCGGGGAGCTGCTGGTGTGGGGCAGAGGCACGGGGAGTTCTGCCTGCGGCATGGCAGCTGTCCTCTGCCCCGTGTCACGGCAAGAGTCCTGGGAGTTGCGCCAGCCTTTCCTCGCAGCCCGGTGCCGCTCCTCAGCTCTGCCTCGTGCTCTCTTCCAGGGGCCTGCATCGACAACACCATCCTGAGCAGGCAGGGCGTGGAGAACTTCGCCAAGCTGCCCTCGCTGGAAGCGTCGCAGGGGCAGACGCTGGGCGCCCTGGCGCTGCTGCCCTCCCAGACGTGCTCCATGCTGCAGCACGGGGCCGCGCAGCTCACGGCGCTGCTGGACCAGCACATCCGACAGCTGCGGGACGGGGCTGGCGAGGGGGGGACCCCGGCGGGGACAGAGCCCACCCAGAGCCCCGGGGCCCGCTGACCCCAGCCCCTGCTCAGCCCCGTGCACTGGTCGAGGGTCAGCTCTTTGGCCGTGGGACAGGGCTCCGAGTTCTGCTGCGTGCTGGAGCCAGCGGGGGGGCGGGGGCAGCGCGGCCCCACCCGTCCCTTCCCTCTGCCCCCCCTGCCTGCAGCAGCGGCACAGGAGGTGACCCGGCTGCGTGTGGGGGCTGTGGGTGGAGGGGCGCTGGGACCGCCCGGAGGAGGCAGAGCCGTGGCTGCGTGGAGGGCACCCAGCACCCAGCAGCCGAGGCGCGGAGGGGGGTGCTGCGGAGAGCTCGGCGCTGGTGGAGCTGTGGTTGCGGGGCTGCTTCCATTAAACTGAACCGGTGGCGGCAGCGATCCCCGAGGCTGGCTCGTCTCTGGGGGGGGGGGGTGGGGGGCCCTTGCCCCGTACTACCTCCTCGGGGGGAGGCTGAGCAGTGCCCTGCTCCAGGGCTCTCTGGCTCTCCTGGAGCAGCTCAGTGGGGCAGAGTGCTGGGGGGGGGCAGGAGGGAGCCCCAGAGCCCCAGGTGGGTGCTCCCGGGGCCGGCGGGGGGTGGGGGGGTCACGACCGCGGCTCGGGCGTTCCCAACGAGCCCCCTTCCCGGGGGCGGGGGTGAGGGGGGCGCAGGGTGGGCGCCCCGGGACCCATCCAGCTCCCGGCGCGCGACGCCCCCGGTGCAGGGGAGCGGGGCCGGGGCCGTGGCGGAGCTGCCCCGGGTGTGTGCGGGGTGTCCCGGGGCGGCCCGGCGCTGCCGGCTCCGGTCCTCCACGGTGCAGGGGGCAGAGCCGAGCGGCTCCGGCCCCGCGCCTCCGCCCCCTTCCGTGTTCCGCTTCCTGCAGCCGCCGGGCAGGATGCGACCGGCCCCGGCCCCGGCTCAGTGCCCGCCGCCCGCACAGGTGAGCCGGGGGACGGGGACCGGGGTAGGGCCCGGGGCGGCGGGGACCCCCGGCACGGCCCCTCCGTTCCCGGGCGGATTCGCGGTCGCTGCCGCCCGGTGCCGGCGGGGCTCCCGCTCCGGGACCGGGGTCTTCGGCAGCGCTGGGGGGGGGGGGGGGGGGGGGGCGGGGCGGGGGGGGCCCCCCCCCCGGGGCCCGCCCCCCGCGGCACCCCCGGTCCCTGCAGGCGGGGGGCTGCGGGCACGCCCGGGGGGGGCTCGGCGCTGCCGGGGCCGGCCCCGCTCCCCCCGCCCCGGGCCGCGTTGCCGGGACCGGGACCGGGACCGGAGCCGTTCCTTCCCCCCCCCTCCCCGTGGCAGCGCCCCGTGGGGCGGGCGGCGGGGCCGGACTCTGGACCCGGCAGGAGGCGAGATAAGGCGGGCGGGCCGGGGCCGCCGCCCTGGCGCTCGGGGAAACTGAGGCACGGGGGGGGGGGCCTGGGGGTGGGCGCCCGGGGGCTGCGCTCTGCTTCGCCCCCCCCGCGGTTCCCTCACCGGGCGCCCCCTCCTCGCAGCCGCTGCCCGGGCCGTGAGGGCCCATCTTGGACCGCCAGCCCCGCGGCGTGGACCGGGGGCGGGGGGGGGGGGGGGGGCGCGGCGACCCCCCCGGCCATGGGCAGCCACGAGAAGGACCCGGCGTCACCCAGGAGGGCCCCGTCGCGCTCCAACAGCACCGTGTCCTCCAAGCACAGCAGCGTCCAGCAGGTCGGGGGGCTGCGGGCCAGGGGCTCGGCGGGAGGCCAGCGGGGCGTCCGGGGTGCCGTGGGGACCCAGGGGGCTTCGCCCTGCTCTAAGCGGGGGATAAAGAGAGGCCCCGGTACCCCTGGGGGACGCGTTGGGGGGCGTCCTGGCTGCCCCGCATGCCAGGGGACCCCCGTGCTGATGCCCGCTCCCCGCAGGGCTCGGAGAGCTGGGAGGTGGTGGAGGAGCCCCGTGGCCGGGGCAGCCCGTGCCGGGAGCCGCCGCGGCAGGAGGGCTTCCTGCTGAAGAAGAGGAAATGGCCCCTCAAGGGCTGGCACAAGGTAGCGGGGCAGGGGCGCGGGCAGAGCCCGACCCGGCTGCTCGTGGGCACCGTGCCCAGCCCTGGGGAGATTTCGGCCCCTGGGTAGGGGGGCTGCAGGGATCGACGTCTGTCCCTCTCTGTCCCCAGAGGTACTTTGTGCTGGAAAACGGCATCCTGACGTATGCCACCACGCGCCAGGACGTGAGTATTGGCTTGGGCTGTGTGCGCACCACCTCCCCGCGGGCTCAGGGTGGGAGAGACCCCATTTCCCGTACGAGAAAGGGAGAATTCCCCCTGATGGGGGTCCCGGGGCTCCCCAGGTCCTCAAGGGCAAACTGCACGGCGCCATCGATGTCCGTCAGTCCGTCATGTCCGTCAACAAGAAGGCGCAGCGGGTTGACCTGGACACGGAGGACAACATCTACCACCTCAAGGTCTGGGGGTGCCTGGCGGCTGCTCGAGGGGGCTGGGGGTCTCACGTTCCCCCCAACCGGCCTCTGGGGGTCTCACGTCCCCCCCAACCGGCCTCTGTCCCGCAGATCAAGTCCCCGGAGCTCTTTGCCAGCTGGGTGAGCAGCCTCTGCTCCCATCACCAGGGCGAGAGGCCGGACCCCCTCGCCTGCCCCAGCGGGGGTCCCGCCGGGAGGACCCCCACCGCTGCACAGGTCGGTGGCACCTGGGGGTGGTGGTGCAGGACCGTGTCCGTGAGCAGGGCTGCTGAGGGTGCCCTTCTGTCCCCAGGGCCCGTGGACACGGATCCTGCCCTCGGGCAGTGCCCCCGCCCTGTCCGCCCTTGCCAGCTCCCGGGACAAGGTGGACGCGTGGCTGAAGGACAGCGACGGGCTGGAGCGCTGCTCGGCCGGTGAGCGGGGCGCCAGGGGGCACGGGGACGTGGGGTGCCCGTCCCTGTCCCTGACCCGGCTTCTGTGCACCCCAGAGCTGTCGGCGTGCCAGGAGCAGCTGCGGGAGCTGACGGGGATGCTGCAGAGCCTCGAGTCCCTGCACCGCATCCCCTCCGCGCCCCTCATCTCCGGCGGCCAGGTGAGCGCCAGGGTGCGCGGCCGAGCCTCGCGGCCCCCTCGCCCCGCGCTCACCACCCGCCCCTGCCCTCAGCCCTCAGCCGCCGCAGAGAGGCCCAAGAAGGGCAGGAGGAGCACCAGGATCTGGTGCACCCAGAGCTTCGCCAAGGACGACTCCATCGGCAGGGTGAGGTGGGCGCGGGCGTCCTGCCCGCCGGGGGGTCGAGCCCGGGGCCAGAGCCCCCGTTGAGCCCGTGCCCCTCGCAGGTGGGCCGCCTGCACGGCTCCGTCCCCAACCTCTCGCGCTACCTGGAGCCCTGCCAGGGCCAGCTGCCCTTCAGCCTCCCGCCCGAGTACAGCCAGCTGCAGCGGAGCTTCTGGGTCCTGGCCCAGAAAGGTGGGACGAGGGGGGGCACCAGGCGGGCTGTGGGGGTGCGGGGGGGGGGGGCGTGCTGCAACCCCCCGCCCTGCCCCTGTCCCCGCAGTGCACGGCTCGCTCAGCAGCGTGGTGGCGGCGCTGACGGCCGAGAGGGCTCGCCTGGAGGAGATGCGGCAGGCGCTGGACCGGCGGCGCTCAGCCCCGCGCCCGGGCAGCGCCGGCCCCGCTGGGGTGAGGGGCGCGCGCGGGGCTGCCCCAGCCAGGGGGCTGCTGCTGGGGACCGGTGGGTGCCGGGAGCCGGCCGGGCCTCGGCCCAGCACCGGGGGTCCCTCAGTGGAGGGGCGATCCCACGACCCCCTCGCGGGCTGGGGTAGGGGGGAGATGGGGGGGTCCCGGCCCTGGCGCCAGCTCAGCTCCCCCGCAGGCCGCCCTGCCCAGCCTGGAGCCGCGGGACGGGCTGCGCCGCTTCCACTCCCTGTCCGTCTCCTCCGACACCACCCTGGACTCCTTCGCCTCGCTGCACCCCGATGAGGTGAGGGGGGCAGGGGCCGGGGGGGCTCCAGGGGGCCGGGGTGGGGGCTGAGCTGCTGCCTGCCCCCCCCCAGCCCGACACGTTGCCCGCCAAGGGCCGGGAGCAGCAGCGCTCGCAGCGCAGCATCGCCTCGCTGGCCGACTCGCACACCGAGTTCTTCGACGCCTGCGAGGTCTTCCTCTCCGCCAGCTCCTCCGAGAATGAGGTGTGTGTGGGGGGGCTTCAGGCGGGCTGGGGTCAGGCAGGGGGGGCTCTGCAGACCCCCACAGTGCCCCCCCGGGCTGCTGCTGCTGTTCCCGTCGGTTCATCTCTTCGTTCTCTCTCCCCTGTCCCTCCCCATTAGCCAGCCCAGTAGCAGTTCCCCATGGCCCCCATGTCCCCCCCCTCCTGTGTCCCCTGCAGCCCCCCACGGCCCCCCTCCGTAGGGTGCTCAGGGGCTCCACAGTCTCTGAGCCCATCGGTGGGGGCCAGGTGCTGCCGGTGCCCCCCACTGCTCCTGCCCCCCCTGCCCTGCAGTCCCCCCGCTGTCCTGTCCCTGCCTTGTGTCCCAGACACCCCGGCCCCATCCTGCTCTCCCCCGGGGGTGCCACCCCCGGTGCAGCCCCGTGCCCCCGTAGCCCACCCGACGGCCGCTGTGCCCATCCCCAGGCCTCGGATGACGAGTCCTGCATCAGCGAGGCCACCAACAGCATCTGCGAGGACCCGGCCGAGCCGGGGGGGCCCGGGCACCCCCAAACAGGTAGAGGGCTTCCGTGGAGGGACGACGGGCGTGGGGTGCCGGTGTGGGGGCACCCCGACCCACGTCCCCCCCCTGCCCCGCAGGAGCGGACAGCCCGGGGGGGCCGGCGGAGCTGCCCCCGCTGGAGCTACCGGGGCCGGGCCTGCAGCGGCGCAGCCGCCTGCCCGCGCCCCCCGCGCCGCCGGGGGACGTGAGCCTGTGGGGGCTGCTGCGGAGCAGCGTGGGGAAGGATCTGTCCCGCGTGGCGCTGCCCGTGCAGCTCAACGAGCCGCTCAACACGCTGCAGCGCCTCTGCGAGGAGCTCGAGTACAGCGCCCTGCTCGACCGCGCCGCCCGCGCCCGCGACCCCCGGCAGCGCCTGGTGCGGGACACGGCGGGGGTGGGACGGGGGGGGAGGGGGGGGGACGGGGGATGGGTGGACACCCCCCTGGGGGGGCGTCTGACCCACACGTGGCCGCTGCAGGTCTTTGTGGCCGCCTTCGCCGTGTCCGCCTACGCCTCCACCTTCTACCGCGCGGGCAGCAAGCCCTTCAACCCGGTGCTGGGCGAGACCTACGAGTGCGTGCGGCCCGACCGCGGCTTCCGCTTCATCAGCGAGCAGGTAGAGCGGCGGCAGCGGGCGGCGGCGGGCATGGGGACGGGGACGGGGACTTGTGGCTCTTCCTCCCCCAGGTCTGCCACCACCCCCCCATCTCCGCCTGCCACGCCGAGTCCGACAACTTCATCTTCTGGCAAGGTGGGTGCCGGGGGGGCTGCGGGGGGGGGGGGGGG
>NW_023304761.1:0-7067 GCF_011077185.1 Oxyura jamaicensis
CTGCTCTCCCTCTCCCATCCCTCCCCTCCTGTCCCACGCCGTCCCCATCCCGTCCCCTGCACGGCTCTCCCCCGGCCGGCACCCAGCTCCCCGGGCACCTTGGGACACCCCGGTCCCTTCCGTGGGTCCCCACCAACACCGGCACCATGGGCACCCCGTGGTCCCCCCAGCACCCCGGGGTCACCGGGAGCGCGGTGCGTGGCGCGGGGGGACACCGGCGTGACCCGGCTGCCACCCGGCCCTCACCATCTCCACGGCGCGGGGGTCCAGCTGGCTGGGGGGCGCCGGCACCGAGAACTGGATCTTCTTGCGGTCCTTGGGGTCCATGGCCTCGGCCGCGGGGGTCTCTGCCGCTGCCGCCCGGTGCCGCGCGGGAGTTCGGCAGCGCCCGGGCTCGGCACGGCGAGGACTGAACGGCGGGAGGTGGGGAAGGCTGAGCCGGCGAGGAGGAGGAGGAGGAGGAGGAAGGAGAGGGAGGGAGGACACGTCTCCTACCAGCACGCTGAATTATTCATCCCCCGGGCAGGGGGGCCGAGGCCGCGGATAATGAGCCCTCGGGGAGCTTCGGGGAGCCCGTGAGGGGGGCTCGAGCCCGTGAGGGGCCTTTAACCCGTTCCCTGCCGGGGGGGGGGTCCACCTGTGGTGACCGGGGGGGCTGGGCCGGGGCTGGTGGCAGCCACAGGAGTCCCCAGGAGCCTGTGCCTCAGTTTCCCCGCAAGGCAAGGTGGGCATCGGGGCAGCCCGGGCAGGGGGCACAACGCAGGGCACGGCCTCGGGGCTGCCCCACGGCACCAGGACAGCCAGCCCAGGACAGGATCTGCGTGGGGGGGGGCATCCGTGGGGGGGGGACAGACCCTGCAGGCACGGTGGGGACACGGGACCCCGAAACGTCCCATCGTCCTTGTGCTGGGGGGGCCCCGCGCTGCCACCAGCCGTGGCCCTGGGGTGTCACGGAGGCAGGGGACCGCGCCACCACCCCAAGCCGTACCTGGCTCTGCCCCAGGTCCCCGCGGGTTTCCCCCACGGAAAATTCCACCAAACCCCAAACTTCCTTGCTGGAAGAGCAGCAGGGGGGGGGAATCCGCCCGGCCCCCCCAGTTCCCTACAGCTCCACGTATAAAACCCGGGTGACTTTGGCCGGGCCGTGGGAGCGGGGGGGACGCACCCACACCTGGCACGGCTCCAGCCCCCGGCGAGGTCCCGGCCGGCCCCGTTCCCACGCGGTCGGTGCCCGGCGCTGCGCGTGGCGGCCTCTGCCCCCGGCCCCGCGTGGGACAGCCGCTGGCAGCTGGACATCACCCAAGGGACACCGGGTCCCGGCCGGGGCCGGGGGCCAGGCGGTGAGGAAGGCGGCGCTGGCACGGAGCAAGGAAAGGGGGGGTGCCGGGTGCTGGCTCCAGCCCCCGGATCTCCCGGTGCTCCAACGGCTGCGGGTGGCTGCGGGCCAGGAGCCGTGGCTGGAGCAAAATATTTACCCAAGTGGCACGGTGCCACGGAGCAGCCTCCCGCCCGCCCAGCCCCGTACGGCCCCGTACGGCCCCGTACGGCCCCGTGCACCCAGGCGCGAGCAGCGCCCTGCGTCCTCGTGGCCACAGGTTGTGGGGCCGAGTCCTCGCGTGGGCACAGCCCGGGGAAGGATGCTGGGGACAGGGATGGGGGGGATGAAGCTGGGCTCCCTCGGCCACCCCGTGCCAGGTGCCGGGCCCCGAGCGTCGTCCCCGTCCCCATCCCCGTGTGGGACCCGCAGTTGTTATGGCAACAGGTCCCCGGGCTCCTTCCCGCTGCCGTTCCCTCTCCTCCCGCACATGAAGGCGCAGAGCGAGGGGGTGGCCGGGTCCCCTCCCCGCGCTGCGGCAGCTCGAGCACCCACGGCCCCCGGGAACGGCCCCCGGGAACGGCTCCCGGGAACGGCCCCCGCCTGCGCCCACGCAGCCCCCCGGCACGGCCGGGCTGGGTGCAGGGGTGCGCCGGTGGTCGCGGCACCGGCACCGTGCCGAGGAGGGGACGCGGTGCTCCAGCCCCTGCCCCGACACCGTGCCGTGAGCTGGCGATGGACGTGGCCCCGCTCTTGTGGGGTCAGCCTTGGCCAGGCCCTGCAGGCACCCAGGCCACTGCTGGGCCGTGCCGTGCCGTGCCGTGCCGTGCCGTGCCATGCTGCGGGGGCTGCAGCTCCACACGGCAGCGAATCCTCCTGCAGAGAAAGTAAAAATAGCAGCAGCAGGGCTCGGGGAAGCGGCGCTCGGCCCCCAGCCGTGGAGGAGCGGGAGCCTTCGCCACCGGCACGGGGACAACGGGGCTGCGGGGACGGGCACGGCGGGGACGGAGCGTCAGGGACGCCCTGGGGGGACGGGGTGCTGCGGGGACAAGAGGAGGGGTGCAGCATCGTGGGAGTGGGGAGGCGTAGGGTCAGGGTACGGGGGACGGCGTCCTGGGGACAGGACACCACGGGGATGGGACATCCCGGCAACGGGGGACCAAGGGGACGGGGGTCCAAGGGGATGGAGCACCCTGGGGACAGAGCACCCTGGGGACGGGGCGCCAGGGGGACGGGGTGCCAGGGGGATGGAGCGTCCTGGGGCCAGGTCCCTGTGGGGATGGGGCGTCGTGGGGCCAGGGCACACTGGGCACAAGGCGCCATGGGGCTGGGAGGATGCTGGGACTCGGACCGAAAGGTGAGTGGAGGGGGGGGGGGGGGGGGGGGGGGGGGGGGGGGCCGGGGGGGGGGCCCGCGGCCCCCCCCCCCCAAACCCCCCCCCGGCCCCCCGGAAGGGTACCCCCCCCCCCCCCCCCCCGCCGCAGCCCCCCCAGCCCGCAGCGGGGGCGGCCGGGTGGGGGCCGGGAGCTCCCCGGGGTGCAGAGGAGGTGCCGGGTGTGGGAACACGCGTGGGAGCAGGCGGGGGCGGCGGGCGCACGGGAGCCTTAACCCCCTCCCTGCTGGAAGCCCCCCCTCCAGCGAGAAGCCTTGGGGCGCTGCAGAGGGAAGGGGGCACCTGGGGGGCTGCCCCCTCCCCAAATGGCTCCGCATGGGGGGCGTGCAGCACGGTGCCCCCCCCCCGGGCACCTCTCTGTGCGCAACGGGGAAACTGAGGCACGGAGAAGCGGGGGCAAGACCGGGGGGGCTGCAACCCCGTAACCCCCTCCACACACCCTGGGGGGCTCCCACCCCGTATCCCTTCCAAGCCGGGGGGGGGGGGGGGTTGGAGCTCCAACGCGTCCCCGTGTCCCCAGCAGGGTGGCGGGGGGGGGGACGCGCGGGCCCACGGCCCTGCAGGACGGGGGGGTCCCGTCCCCATCGCCGTGTCCCCGGTGCCACCGGCGCTGCAGCGCGCTGCCGGCAGGTGTCAGCCCCGGCGCGGTGGCACGGCGGGGCCGGGGCTGGCACGGGGCGGGGGGGGGAGCGCAGCGGAACCGGGACCGGAGCGGCTTCCCCCGGTCCTGCCCCGCGTAACACCGGGGGGCTCCGGGGCGAGCGCCCGGTGGGAGATGCCCACCTTCCCCCCCCAGGGTACCCGGCTCATCCTGCCCCGGGGGCTGCGGGGTTAAACCCGGGGAGGTGGCGTGGGGGGGGGGGACCCCGATGCCTGGCTCCCGAGGAGGGGAGGGGGCGGCGGTGAGAGCAGGCAAAAAAAACCTGGGGGGGGCATCACCCACCCGTGCCTCAGTTTCCCCACCCATAACGCGCATCCTGGGGCAAAAGCCCCCGGTGTCACCTTCCCCCAGGGACGTGACCCCAGGGGATGTGACCCCAGGGGACCCCCCAGCCGTGCCCTGCCGGGGTGGGCAACGTGGGGACCACCCAGCCCCGCTCCCCCCCCACCCCCCCACCCCACGGGGACCCTCGCGGGGAGGGCGGCCGGCCCGTGCCGAGCCCAGGCGCGAGCACAGCCCAGTTTGCCGCCTCCATTCCCAGAAGAAAGACTAAAGTTAAAACATCTGTTAATTTATAAACCAATTTAACCATGACTGGTTAATAAATAGCTAACAGCTGCCAGCCCCGCTACCCCGCCGCCCCGGAGAGGGGCACTCTGGGAGCGCGGGTGCGAGCGATTCCTCCAGCCGGGCTCGCGGCTCTCGCGAGCTCTTCCCTGCCTTGTGTCCCCCCCCCTATTGTTGTGCCTCGTCCCCAGCGGGTGTCCCCGAGGTCCCCTGGGGATGCGGGTGGCCCGGCTGCGTGCGGGGCAGGCGGTGGCCACGCGGCGAGGGCTGGGGTTTGGCCGGGGGGAGCCCGGTGTCTGCAGAGGGGGTGGCACCGCCGCGGTGCGGGGTCCTGGGCAAGGGGCTCCCGTGCAGAGCCACACGGGGAGGGACACGCGGGCACGAGTGCTGAGCGGTGCCTGAGAGGGCGTGGGGGGACAGGGGACAGCGGCACTGAAGTCCCCGTTGTGGGCAGAGTCAAACAGGGTGGCTGAGCACAGGCTGCAGCCCCTGACTCGCCTGCCTAAAGGGTGGGGACTCAGGGACACAGGGGCATGGGGACACGGGGGCACAGGGACATGGGGGCAAGGGGATGTGGGGACATGGGGGTACAGGGACATGGGGGCACAGAGACATGGGGCAAGGGGACATGGGCACATGAGGGTACAGGGACATGGGGACACAGGAGCATGTGGAGACGGGGACGCAGGGACATGGGGACACGTGGACATGAGCCCCTGCGGGTGCATGGGGGGTTCTGGGGGGTGCTGGTTTAGGGGATCTGGGGGTGTGGGGGGTGCGTGCACGGAGCTTGCGGGGGGGGTGTCGTATGCAGGGGATGTGCACGTGTGTGTGTGTGTGTGTGTGTGCGCACAGATCTGCATGTGCCTGCAGGGGCTGTGCAGGGCTGCGTGTGCGCAGGGTGCACGGGGTGGTGCCCACGCACGTGCAGGGGCCATGCGTGCCCCCTCCCAGCGGTGCCGCCCCTCCCCGTATCTCCTCGGCACCCGGTGTCCCCGCTGGACCGCGGCGCGTCCCTCAGCCCGTGCAGGACGCCGCACGATGGCTGGAGCATCCTCGGGGCCGCGTGGATCCAGGAGGGCAGCGGGCACAGAAGGGCCTGGCCCAACGACGGGCGGGGAGGCGGGGACCCCCCCCCCAGAGCCCCCAGCCCCATGTCCCAACGGTTCGGGGCCGAGCAGGGTCACGGTGCCGGGCGCGAGCCCCTTCCCGTCCGCGCGCGCACCGACACATGTCGCAATAGTAATGTAATTTGTAAGTTAACAATGGGCAGCTTGAGGTTTATATTTAATTACAACGTTTGCACCAACCTGAACTCACCCTTATTCATCAATAATGCATGGGTTTGTGTTTATCGCTGCTTAATTAATCTGTGCTTACGACAATTAAAGGCTTGCAAAATCCCCAAAGGTGGCGGCGGGGAGCGGCTGCACGGCGGCAGCGGGAGCAGGAGCCGCGGCCAGGAGGGGTGCAGCGGCCGGGCCCCCCCCCTCTACCCCAGGCTGGGTGAGGGCAGGGAGCAGCCTCGCACCCCCCCTGCCCATGGGGGCGACCCCGCCGCGTGCCTCAGTTTCCCCAGGGACTCGCCGTGCGCCCCCGGAGCCTCGCAGCCCTCCCTCCGCCTCTCCCCGCGTGCCGCTCGAGCTGCCCGGCTCGTCCCCTTCTCCTCCGTCCCTTCGCCCTCCCGGGCCGGGTGCCAGGAGCTGGGGGGGGGCCCGGGGGTGGGCAGGGTGGGTTTTGGGGGGGGGGGGGGGGCCCCCCCCCCCACACCAGGCCAGCTCTGCGCCTTTAAGCGCGGCGCGGCGCGGCTGTCCCGGATCAGCCGGAGCGCCTATTAAAATTTTATGCGAAGTGTAAATGGGCCAGGTCTCCAGCTTCCCGCTCCCTCCGAATGATTTATTACTCGCAAATACCACAGAACTAATTAGTATAGTAATTAATTAATACGAATTTGCATATTTGCATGTGCAATTAGTGCAGTGGAGTGATTACTCTGAAAATGAGAAGTTGGGCTCGTCAGATGGCAGTGTGAACTGGAGTGGAAAAGCCTCGTGCAAATGAACCCGGGCGGCGGCGGCACGCGGCGGCACGCGGCCCCGGCCCCACGCCGCGCGGGGAGGCCCCACCGGGGTCCCGGGCCTCGGAAGGGGACGGGGGGGACGGGGCGCCAGGACCCCCTGTCCCCTTTTAGCCCGGGCCTGGCCCCCGGCCCCCGCCATGGGGACCGCTCCAACCATCGGCCATCTCCATGGCGACTCGCCGTGCCAGGCGCATCGCCATGGCAACGGGCCGCAGCCTCGCCATGGCGACTGTCGTCACCGGCGCCGTGTCGCCATGGAGACTGCATGTGTGTCGTCCCCCCCCCCCCATAGTCCCCCCCCCACACATCATGGCTCCCCAAATCCGAGCCCTGCCGAGCCCCCTCCCCGCCCCTCCCCGATTGGCACAGGGGGGGTCGGGATGGGGGTCCCGATGCTCCCTGGGGTGGGGGCCCCAAAGCTCCGGGGTGGGGGGTGGGGGGCCCTGGGGGAGCACCCAGGATTTGGGAGTGGGGGGGGGGCTCAAAGCACTCGGGGGTGGGGGCGTGAGGGTCCCGAAATGCTGGGGAGGGGCCACATTGCCCTGGGGTGGGCGAGGAGAGCCAAGCCCCACGATGACAGCACAGGGCCCGACCCCCCCCCCGTGGGCTGGCTCCTTGAGACCCCCCCACGCGGGGTCCAGGCACCCCCCCCAGCCCCGCAGCTCCGATTCTGCCCCTTTTCCTTTGTCCCCGACGCCACCCCAATCCCCCCCATCGGTGTCCCCAAGCCCCCCGCCCCGCTGCGCCCTGCCGTCACCGAGCGCATGGCCGGGACGGCCACCCTGGGGACATCACGGGGGGATCACTGGAGGGGGGGGCACGGCCATGGGCAGCCCCCGCGTGCCGCGTGCCCCCCCCCATCGCGCCCCGCCAGCTCCCCGCAGCGGGCCCAAGCGGATGCCATCTGCTGTGGGGGGGTTGGGGGGGGGGCTGGCGCCAGCAGCTCTCTGTCACCCGCGCCGCGTTGTGCCCACGCTGGTGCCACCACCGGGCTGTGCCCCCCTCCCCCCCCCCAGTGCTCCCCTCTGCCCCATCCTGTGGTTCCTTGGGC
>NW_023304762.1:0-22673 GCF_011077185.1 Oxyura jamaicensis
GGGGGGGGCGCGGTGAAGGCAAAGGTTTGTGCCTCCCGTGGCCCCCCGGTGTCTTCAATCCCGTCCACCACCCTGGGGTGGGGAAGGGCTGAGGATGGGTCCTCGCCCCCCCCCCTTCACCCACCTCATCCCCTCACCCCCCCACCGACCCCCATCCTTACCTGGGGCTGAGCTCGGGGGGCTCGGGGGCGTGCAGGGAGGGGATGAGGAGCCTGGGGGGCTTCTTGCCCCTGCCGCCCCCCGCCTCCGGGAGCTGGGCCTCCCCCCGGTGCTGCACCGAGGGGCTGCCCCGCTCCGAGCCCCGAAGGCTCCCCGCGCCCCCCCGGCGTGCGGGGCTGCTCCTGGGGGGCTGCAGCAGCCGGCGGTGGGCGGTGGGCGAGTGCTGGAAGGCCTCATCCTGCTCTTCCTCGTCCTCCACGATGAAGGGAAGGGGCTTCTCCGGGCTGCCACCGCTGTCCGGGCGAGGCTGCGGGTATGGGGGGGTAGGGGGATGTCAGGGCCGATATTAATGACCCCCCCCGACCCCCAAATCCCGGCCGTCTCCCCCCCCCCCCCCCCCGCAGCACGAACCTGCAAGAGGAGCGGCGGAGCCCCTGCGGGAGAGCGGACGGAGCCGGTCGGTGGGGAGCAGCCACGAGCGGCCCCCCCGCGCCCTGAACGTGCCCACCTCGGGGGGCAGCCCCCTCCCCAGCCCGGCCCTTTCGGTGCCACCCCGGTCCCGAGCAGCGGTCCCCGCAGCAGGGGGGCTCACGGCCCTTTTCTTTGCTCCCCCTCCTCTGCTGCTCCCGTGCCAGAGCGGCAGGGACCGGCGGGCGCTGTTCGCATCCATCGTGGTTTATTTACACCTCTCCCAAGTGTTGGTTGAGGCCATTTAGGGTTTAGGGACCCCCCTCCCCCCCCCCCCGGGCTGTACCTGCATGGCTTGGGGGGGCTGAGGGGGGACAGATCCACAGCCCCCTCCCCAGCCCCGAAGCCTCAGGACCAGGAGCACGGAGTGGCTAAAATCCCCTTCCGCGGCCACGCCGAGCCCCAGCCCCGCTCCCGGTGAGGCCGGGAAAGGGGCCCGCGAGGGAGGACACGCACCCACCTCCACCCCGCCGCCCTCCCGCAGGTTGAAGGTCAGGTCCTGGCGGATGTCGGCCCTGAACTTGGCGGCGTACTCGGGGTAGAGCTGCAGCACCTCGCCGAGCCCCCGCAGCCCCACGTGCTGCAGGTCGCAGTAGGTCAGCGCCTTGACGTCCGCCTTGCTTTTGATCACCTGCTCCTCGCTGGGCAGGTCGGCGCCGATCAAATCCCCCTTGCCTGCGGGACGGGGTGGGCTATGGGCTACGGGGAGGGCAGCAGGAGGTGCTGGGGGGCTGGGGGGGGGGGCACAGAGGGGGGGCAGCCCTCACCCAGGATGGCCAGGACCACGTCGTCCTTCAGCACCTCGAGGGAGCCGGAGCAGACGAAGTAGTTGGCCTGCAGCGCGTCGCCCTGGCGCAGCAGGTACTCGCCGGGGGCGCAGAACGAGGTCTTGATGTGCAGCGAGAGGGAGCGCAGGCAGCCCCGGCTGGCCGTCTCGAAGACGGGCAGCTGCAGGATGTCCTTGTTCAGGTGCATGGCCACGTCGGCGCGCAGCTCGTCGGGGAAGTCGTGCAGCAGCTGCAGGGAGAGGAACCGGCGTGCTGCTTGGTGCCCGGGGCTGCCACAGGGCTTCCACCCCCGGCACGATGGAGCATCTCGCCGCGCTCAGCAGCCCTGGGTGGTAAAGCCAGCCCAGCTCTGGCTGATTTGGGGGCTCCCTCTGCTCTATCTGCACGTCCCCGCTCCCCGTGCTGCCAGGAACCTGCCCCAGTCCCGGCACACAGCTCTGATCCCTCCAGCAGCAGAGCACGGACACAAGCAGACGGGCACGCTTGCACACACACCCCCTGAGCTCCCATCGCTGGCATCGCCACCCCCGTCACCCCCCAGCTCCATGCGCAGGGCGGGGGGCAGGAGGGAGGCTGCTCCATCCCCTGCCGAACCCTCCTACCTCGTTGGCGTCGATGCCGTTGTTGACCGACCAGGTGGTCTGGAAGTACTCCAGCATCCTCTGCTTGAGCTGCTGGGGCAGGCGGTGGACGCGGATGAAATCCTTGAGGTCCTTCATGCGGGTGTGGTAGAGCGAGCGGCGGGAGTACATGCGCTGGATGATGGCCGTGACATTACCGAAGACGACGGCGTGCATCAGCGCTGGGGGGGGGGGGGGGGGGGGGCAGCGTCAGGCCCGGGGAAGGAGCGGGCACCCAGGCAGGGTCTGGGCTCTGCCCCCAGCAGCAACTCGGGGGCCGAAGCGTGCAGAAAAAGGGGCTTCTCCCCTAACCCCACCACCTCCCCGCCACGGGGCCCTGCCCGGGTCCCCGTCTCACCCCCGATGAGCATGGTGCAGATGGAGAAGATCTTCTCAGCGTCGGTGTTGGCGCAGACGTTGCCGAAGCCCACGCTGGTCAGGCTGCTGAGGGTGAAGTAGAGGGAGGCGATGTAGGCGCTGCGGATGGAGGGGCCCCCCACCGAGTTGTTGATGTAGGGAGCCTCCAGCCTCTTGCCCAGCTCGTGCAGCCAGCCTGCCAAGCGCAGCCAGGGGTCAGTGCTGATGCTCAGCACGGCTCCCGTCCCTGCCCCGATCTTGCTTTGCAGGTAGGAGACACCCAAAAATGCTGCCCCCCCCCCGGTGCTGCCCACCCCCTGCCCTCTCCATCCCGCTGTCAGCGGGGACCCCGGCGGCCCCCGCCCCGCGCAGCCCCCGCTCACCGATGTCCCAGGTGAGCGGGTCGTTGCTCTCCATCTCCTTGCGGCCGATGACGTACCAGACGCAGGCCATCCAGTGGGCCAGCAGCGCGAACATGGACGTGAGCAGCGTCAGCACCATGGCGCTGTACTGCGAGTAGCGGTCCAGCTTCTGCAGCAGCCGCAGCAGCCGCAGCAGCCGCACCGTCTTCAGCAGGTGAACCAGCGAGGTCTGGGGAGGGGGGGGGGAAACCAGGGTGAACCCGGCGGTAGGGTCAGGGAGGGACCCCCACCTTCCTCCCCCCGGGGCAGGGACCCTTCGCCACCCGCCACAGCTACGGGACAGGCTGGGCAGCGCTCCCTCCCCGAGCAGCCTCCGTCCCCACCACCCCGGGGCAGGGCACGGAGCCACCCCAGCAGAGGGGAGGGAGGCGAAGCGGCGGGAGGAGGACGCGGGGAGCGGTGGATTTGCTGTCAGAGGCTGGGGCTGGTGCGGCCGTGCTGGCGGAGGGCTGATCTGAGCTACTTTGCAAGGGGAAATGGCAGCAAGATGCTGAGCCTCGCCCGCGAGGATCCTGGAGAAAGAGAGCCAGCCATGCCCTGGCTTAGGCTGGGTCGGATGCGCAGCGGTGCTGAGCTCCCCCAGGGCCTCGCACCTTGCCCAAAGCTCCATCCCCGTCCTTCTGTCTCTTCCCAGCACTGCACCAGGCATCAGGAGGAGCCCAGGGCAGTGGGACCGGGCAGGGGCACGGGGCAGGAGCGGAGCCATAGCAGATGCTGTGCTCAGACCCTGCCGGGACAGTGACGATGGAGCTGCTCCTTGGCCAGCTCAGCTGCCTTCAGCCCAGAGGATTGCTCCTGCCCGCTGCAGCCTCAGTCCCTTGGCAGCATTTTTAGGAAACTGCTGCGTGTGCCCTCGCACCGTGGCCTCCTGTCTCAGGGCGCCGCTCCCTGCTCTGCTCCAGCTTGCCCAGCCCAGCTGCACCCCGGGCTTGGCCGAGGTCGTTTTCCTTTTTTTTGGGGGGGGGGGGAGGTTTCCCCCGATTGCTGCTGTCTCTGCTTTCCCCCGCTCCCCGAGCTGGCTCCCAGACCGAGCCGGGAGCAGCGGGTTCCTCCCGCAGGGCCCCCGGAGCTCACCACGGTGACGTTGAAGACGTAGAGCAGGTCGAAGGGCAGGGCAGCGACGAGGTCCACGAAGAACCAGGTGGCCACGTAGTGGATGCAGATGGAGCGGGGCTCGTACACCACCTGGCCCGACTGGCTCACGTACGTCGTCCGGAAATTCAGGGCGATATCTGCCCCGGGGGGAGCAAAACAGCCCTGAACACCCCACTATGGCCACAGCAGGCGGGCTGGGGGGGGACGGGGATCAACCCTGGTCCCATCCAGGCGCATCCTCGTGCCCCCATGGGTGCTCAGCCCCGTGCTGAGCATCCCTACCCAGGATGAAGAGCATCTCCACCGCGATGTCGCTGACGGTGGTGCTGCGGGCGGCCGAGAGGCTGTCCTCCGTGCCGGTGAAGCAGACATTGTAGGGGACGGTGACGGCCACGTAGAAGGTGGCCAGCAGGATCAGCCAGTCCCACAGGGCCTTGAAGACGCTGTAGTGCAGCAGGATGAAGCGGGCTTTCTGCACCGAGGCCACTTTGTACTCGGGGACGGACGGCTTGTTCTCAAACACGTTCTGGGGGGAGCAAACGGCAGCGGTGGCACGGGGACAGCCCCGCGCTGCAGACCCCCGTCCCCCTGGTTCCTGCGGGCCTGGGGTGCCGCCGGCGGACAGCCCCGATGCCACGGTGATGGGCACACACCTCCAGCGGGGCACGGCGCACGCAGGCTGTGCAGAGGTCACCCGCAAAGGCAGGCACAGGATACCCGATTATAGCCCATTAATTAATGCCGTGCTAATGCCGTTAGCAGAAATCCACCAGCTGCTGCCCGGAATGGTCTCGGGTGCAGATGCGGTGGGGGCAGAGCCCCACCAGCACCCTCTGCATGGGCAGCGATAGCTTTGGGGCCATCCCAACCCCGTCCTCCGTGGCTCAGCATCTCCTGACCGTGCCCCGGGGACCCCACGCTGGAGCCCCACAGCCCCAGGAGGAGGCTGGCACGGGGACGCTGCCGCGGGGACACCGCTGCTGGCGAGTCCAGCTCCTGGTAACGGCGCTCCCCTGGGGCAAGCACGGCCCTGCCGGAGCCTGAGCGGCTGGGTTTCAAGACAACTAATTCATGAGAAGAGCAGGAGGTGGCGAGAGCCGCCAAAAGCTCTGCTCTCCCCATGGCACAGTCAGGTCCTGCTGCAGCCTTTGCACTTCCCCGTGCCGAGGGCGTTTCGGTGCCTCGGGGGCCAGCGCGATGCATCGCACGGGGAGAGCGTCCTGGGGGGAGCGGGCTGTGCTCGCACCCCCGGCTCCTTACCCGGTTGATTTTCATCTCGCTGCGGTCCTGCCGGGTGAACCGGGTGCTGAGCCGGTGCAGCACCGTGCGGCCCTGCCGCCGTGCCGCCTGCAGGTGCGAGCTCCTGGGCTTCTTGCTCCTCTTCTTCTCTGCAACGACGAGATGTGCTCGGTCAGCGGCCGTGCTGCTGCTGGGGGACCGGGTCCCCACACGGGTTCTCGCCCCTGTGGCTGTGGGACTGGTCCCACTGCTCCCATCCCCTGCCCCTGGAGCAGCAGAGGGGAGCTGGGGACCCCTCCTTGCATGGGTGGCACCGAGCCGGGACACAAAGCCAGGCTGGGGCTGGGAACCCCTTCTCCACGTGCCCCCTGCACACGCTGCTGATGCTCCCTGCACCCCGTCCCCATCCCACAGCCACGGCTCACCCTCCTTCTTGTCGCCCGGGTGGCTCTTGCCCCGGCTCTGTGTGATATCCTTGAAGGAGAAGAGGAAGAGCACCACCTCCCCCTTCTCATTCTTGATGGGCATGATGTCCAGCAGGCACCGGAACGCCGCTCCTGCGCGGAGGAGAGGAGAGGGAAGGCAGGAGAGCCCCTCCACTGCTCGGCACGGGGCCGAGCCCCCGGCTGGAGCCCCCCCCCAAGGTCCCCAGCGCCACTCACCGCCCTTCTTGTAGAAGCAGACCTCGGTCTGGCACTCCTGCTTGCTGTCCAGCACCTTCTCGATGCGTTGCAGGACGGCCTCGCTGGTGTCGGCCCCGCAGAGGAAGCGGCAGCTGCATTTCTGCTGCATCACCTCGGTGCGGGCGAAGCCGGTCAGCTCGCAGAAGCCGTCGGAGCAGTAGACGATGGGGAAGCCGCGGCGGAGCTGCGCGTTGGCCAGGATGAAGTTGCTGTCTGAAAGGAGACACGGCTGCCCCCGAGGGCTCGGGGCTGCCCCATGGGGTGGGGGCACGAATGGCCCCCGCACCCCAAGGTGGAGCACAGAAATCCCAACCCCATCCGTGGGTCGATGTGGGAAGAGGAGCCGGGTCTCCATCCTGCCCACAGACCCCGCTCCATCCGTACCAGGGGACCCACGGCCACCCTGGAGGCTTGCCCCATGGCCCCCTGCTCACCCTGAGGGCCAGCAGAGCCGTGGAGGACCGTGCCCCATGCTGTGAACTGGGGCCGATCCCACATCCGAGCCTGGGGACCTCAAGGACAAGCTCATCCCCCTGCCCTGCCACCCCCAGGACCTGGAGGTCCCCGCTGTGCTGGAAGGGGAAAGAACCCGACACATCTCCTGGCTCCGTGAGTGAGGCCACCGAGCCCCGAGTCAGGGCTAAGCCAGGCCAAGAGGTGCAGGGGAAATGCAGCCCCCTCGTGTCACAGTACCCCGGAGCTCGCAGTCTCCCCGGAGGCATCACCCAGGAAAGGCTTTGCCAGCCCCGGGCCAGGAGAGGGCTTTGCCAGCAGGGCCGCGGGCTCGGTGCCAGCCGGGCAGATGGTTTTGTGCTTTATCCCGAGGAAGGGTGCACACGAGGGTGGCAAGGAAATGGGGTGCATGGCCAGCGGGGGCTCCCAGCAAGGGCAGAACGGGTGCCAGCATCCAGACGTGGTCTCGAGGTTGTGGGTCCCCAGCCCAGCACCCCTGCACCCCACAGCCCAGGCACCCAGAGCGATGTGTCTTCCAATTTCACAGCGAAGAAGGGGGAGACCCGCAGAGGATTATAGGGCCCGTGCACAGACGGCAGAGCCGTGCCAGGACACTGCAGCCCGAGCAGGGACGGAGGAGGGAGCCGCACACAGCCCTGGGAGGTGCGCCAGGGCCACGGCGGCGCAGCTCAACCCAGGATTAGCTTGGAGAAGCAAAAATAGCTGGGAGCTGTGACTAAAGCCAGATTTTGGCTCTGGGGAGCCAGGATTACCGTGGTGTCCAGGGTGTGGTATTAGAAAAGGGGGAAAAAAAGAAAAAGAAAAGGGGCTTGCATGGCTTGCATTTGTGATTGGCTTTGCCATGAAGGGGGCACAGCCCCTGCGGCAGCGGCGAGCTCACCTGGATGAGGGGCCCAGCGGCTGCATGGGAGAGGCAGGGTTAATTCTCACCACGTATCGCTGCGGCTAAAGCCCCTCTCCATGGCAGATAAAGCCGGTAAGAAACACATCAAACCCGCAAAGCTGGACGCTATTTAAAAGTGCCCGGAAGCCATCGAAAGCAGGGTGCTGTCAGGATGCAGGATGAAAGCAGGATGCTCTCAGCCACCCTCGGTCCCGGGGGATAACCCCCCTGGTGTCGGCACACCCCAGGCTCTGAGCACCGTCTTCATCCTTCCCAGCACCGCAAGAGACCCAGGTGATTTTGGGAGGCCCAAGTGATTTTGGGGAGGCGCGAGGTCAGCGCCTAACACGACCCATCCCCGGGTGGCTGTGTGGTGCTGCCAGAAGCTGGCACGTGGCACCCCCGCATAATCCCCTCTCCAACGTGCCAGGGCTTTAATCCATCCTGGCCCCAGCACGGGGGCACGGACACAGGGAGGAGCCCAGCTCCCAAGGATGCTCCAGCACCTCCAGCTGTGGGAAGTGGCCCCAAAACCGGCAGCGTTGGGCCCCTGTCCCAGCACACAGCTGCGGGTGCCCACATTTTCCAAGGCTGTAGCTCCAAGCAAACAAGACACTTTGGTCCCCCAGGGCGGGCAGGGCCCTTCCCAGCCCCTGAGCTCCAGGAGCAAGGAACCGGTGCCCAGCACGGAGCTGGCCGGTGCAACCCCGGGGTCCCCGAGGGCCATGCTGGTGGCTGCAGCGCCGTGTGCCACAAGTGTGACAAGCACGCGCTGTGCCACGGGGCCATCCCCTGGCACCGGGACCCAGCTCCGGGGGCTGCTCAGGGCAGCACCCAACCCCTCGCTCCCATCCCCGGACTGCTCCAGGCTCGGGTGCTGCCGTTGCACCGGGTGCTGCCCACCCCGAGCCCTCCCGGTGCTGGTGGTGCTCGGGTAGGGTCTCTCTCCCGGGAGACCCCCTTGCGCCCCGGACCCCTCCCGGTGCGCCCGGTGCCGCCGGCCGCGCCTCTGTCCCTGGTGCTGAGCGGGACCGGGACCCTCCCGGGGCACCGGCAGCGGGGCACGGGACCCTCCCGGTCACCTCGGGGGCTGCACGGGGCGGGGGGACCGAGGCCGTCCAGGGCATGGAGAACGCGAAGAGTCGAGTCCCGCCGCGCCCCGGGGAGCTCCGGTGCCCCGGCCGCCCCCCGCTGCTTCCCAAGCTCCTGCCGCTGCTCGCGCCCCCCTGCCCCCCCCCCGCCGCCGTCCCGGGGCGCAGCCCTACGTGTGCCATCGAAGCGGGTGGCGATGGTGTCCAGGAAGGTGTTCTGCGGAGCCAGCAACCCCTTCATCACCGGCATGGTCCCGCCGGGCCGCCCGACCGGGGCTGCGCCTACGGGGCCGGGCTCCGCCGCCGCCCCGGGGACCCTCCGCGGGTTCGGCCCCAACGCCGCCCGTTAATCCCGGCTCGGCTCGGCCCGGCCCGGCCCGGCCCGCCCGGGGCTCCCGCTCCGCCCCCCCGCCCCGCCCCGGGCCCTGCGCGCCGCCGGCACCGGGAGGGGCTTCGGCACCGGCAGGCACCGGCAGCACCGGGAGCCGCTCGGCAGCGCCCTGCTCGGCCCCGGGAGGTACCGGTCCCGCTGCACCGGGACCTGCTGGGCACCGGGACCCGATGCACCGGGAGCTGCTCGGTACGAGCCCACTGGGCACCGGGAGGCACCGACCCCGGTGTATCGGGAGCTGCTCGGTACCGGGACCCGGTGCACCGGGAGCTGCTCGGTCCAGGCTCTTTGGAAGGGGCAGGATCCGGCCCCGCTTGGCACCGCAGCTCCGGGACGGGACCAGCAGCAGGACGCCAGCCCCGTCCCTGCCACTGCACCCTGGAGAGCCCAGGGGCTGCGGCACCTTGGCGACCCCCCCACCCCCGAAGAGGGGAACCCAGTGGGGACAACCCCCAGCCAGAGCCCTCCCCAGGACCCTGCTGGGGGGCGGGGAGCTGGGAGCATGCAGGCACCCCCGGCACCCACCCCACTGCCTGCCTCAGGCGGAGCCGTGCCCCCCGGCCCCCTCCCCAGAGACAAGGCAGAGCCGGGCAACCTCAGGCTACCATTTATTGTAAAAGGCCAGCGGTGCCTGCGGCGGCGCCCTGAGCAGCCTCGGTCAGGGCCCCAAGGAGGTATTTAAAAGTGCTATTTACACCAAGCGAGCGCCGGGGCGTGCGTCCCCCCAGGGATCCCCCCTCTCTGCCCCCGCAGCCCCCCACCCAGCTCAATAAAAGCTCTTTGCAGCTCCCCGGCTCTTGGTCACGTCCTTCCCAGCGTGTCCC
Source organism: Oxyura jamaicensis (assembly GCF_011077185.1). Lineage (NCBI taxonomy): Eukaryota > Metazoa > Chordata > Aves > Anseriformes > Anatidae > Oxyura > Oxyura jamaicensis. The sequence continues at coordinate 9,495 of NW_023304762.1, forward strand.
TGGCATTCCCTGGGGCTGGCATCGGTGCCCCTCAGCGCCGGCGTCGGCTGAGCACCAGCGCCCACGGCGCAGCCCGAGGCGTCGCGGCAGGCGGTGCCGGAGTGCTCCCCGCGCTTGCCCATGGTGAGGATGCCCGCGGCGTGGTTGCCGGAGCCGTGCAGCAGGCGGTAGAGCCGGCTCTGGAAGGCCGGTGGGACGCTCTTCCTCTTGCCCAGTGTGAGGATGCCGGCGGCGTGGTTGCCCATGCCGTGCAAGAGGTCATAGATGCGGCACGAGCAGGTTTTCTGCCGGCAGCACTCGGGCAGGTTCTGGCGGGCGGAGGCCAGGGAGCAGAGCAGGAGCAGGAGCAGGAGGCAGGCGGCTCTCTGGAGCTGCCGGGTAACGGCTGGCATCAGCGCAGGGCACCCGCAGAGCCAGCCCGGGCTGCTGCCGTGCTCCCCTGGGCTGCCAGCACCCTGCCAGAGGCTCGGCTCCCATCCGCCCCACTTGCTGCAGGGGCTCAGCCCCGTACCCGCAGCACCACCCTTCAGCGCTCCACGGCACGGCCGGCACTGCACCCCTGGGCACAGAGGGGACCCCAAAGCTCCTCACTTCCCCATCCCAGCCCCCAAATCCACTGCCTTCAGCCACGCTGCCAGCAGGAGCCAGCCATGGGTATCTTCACCGTGCCACTTACCCAGCTCCGGCACACGACAGCCCTGGGATCACCCTCCCAAGAGCCACGGGATGAGCACCCACGCTTGGCTGATGCTGGAGCAGCGCACAGCACACACCCAGCTCCCTCCCGAGAAGCCCATGCAGGGTTGAGCCTCCCCCCCCAGCTGCTCCTTCTCGGGTTTGGGGAGCCCCTGGGAGCCCCGAGGAACTGGCCCAGCCCTTGTGCACCCCGAGACCCCAGCCCCACATCACCAGCCCCACCTTGGCGTTCGGCACTTCCATCCTTCCCGGCGTCTTCAGGTGGCCGAGCGGCACTGGGGCATGTCCTGCCAGGGCCGAGGAGCGCAGCTGCCCTGAGCCGTGCACCCTACACCGGGGCTTTATAGGGGCTGCCCCCCCCGGCCCCCAGCCCCCGGCACAATAGCATTGCCAAAAATACCCGCAGGAGCAGCGGGGCTGGTCTCTGGGAGACGCGCACCCTTTGTTGCCGGTAGCTCGGAGACGGGCCAGGCCTTTCCCCTCATTTGCGGCTCCGCATTATGAGGGTGCAGCGCGGGGCTGGGGTGCGCGGCGCTAATGAGGCCGTAATTACCCGAGGGACCCGCAGCCGGGCCGGCACAAAGCGGCCTGAAGGTCAGCACCGGGGGAAGCGCCGTCACCGCTCCCGACAACAGGTCCGGTCCTGGTGGCCCCAATTAGGCTAATTACCGCCCCGAACAAAGGGGTGCCAGGCAGCCGCGCGGCTCAGTGACGTGCGGGGCTGGTGCCCCCTGAACCCTGCTGGTGCTGGCGGAAGGATGCGGCCCCCACCCCACTGCCACCCGCTGTCCTCCTCGGTGACCCCATCCCCGTCTCACCCCGCGTGTCGGCGCGGAGAGGGAGCGGAGGGCACGGCGTGGGTCTCGCACACTTTATAAACGCTCCGCAGCCCCGGTCCGACCCCAGACCAACCCCATACTCACTGCCCACGCCTGGGGCATGCTCGCCCTGGGGACAAACCCAGGACAATTTCCCTGATGCCATAGGACACATCTGCTGGCAGCTCCGGTCTGCAGCGGCCCCTGCGAGCCGTTCCCCAGGTGCCTGCCCAGCCCCTCTGCACAGCGAGGGGGCACGGGGACACCGGGGAGGGGACCCCCTGGAAGCAAATCCTGCGGCCCTGAGAGCAGGACCCCACACCTGGGGTGGCTTTTTACAAAGGGGGGGGGGGGGTGGGGGCACAGCAGGCTGGGGGTGCATGCACATTGGGGTGCCAGCAGCCCCCACCGGCCCTGCGTCAGGGTGGTTGCTCTGAGAGCAGATGGGGGAGATGGATGAGACCCCACGAGCTCGGGGGGGAAGGTGGGAGTAGGGACCCCCCCCAACTCCCTGCCGTGCCCAGAGCTGGTCCCCAAATGGGCACACCGCTGCGCCAGCCCCCCTTCAACCTGCACCCTGCCCATTTTCGGTCCCTGTCCCAAAACGAGCCGCGGGCAGGCTGAGGCTCTCCGGTCCTGGTCCCCACAAGCGGGACTGCTCCATCAGGGCCCCCCCAGCCCCAGGCCGGGGTCAGCAGGACGCCGCGTCACCACCTCCTTCTGCCTCGGGGATGGGCTCCAGCGGGGCGCGCAGCCGGGAGGCCTCCGGCGAGGCCGAGCCGTTCCTGCCGATGCCGCAGGACTGCCCGGCGTTGTGGATCTGCCAGAGGTTGTCCAGCGCCTCCGCCTTGGCGTGCTTCAGGAGGTCAGCCTGGCCCTGCCACGGGGGAGAGGGTGTCAGGGGGACACGGCCGCGGGCGCGCAGGGTCCCCATGTGCCACCTCCAGCACCCGGCTGTGCCCTGCAGCCACGGGCCCATGAGGGGCAGCGGGGAATTGCTGGGTACAGGCACGTCCCGGACCAGAAATGTCCGGTGAGCATCCCCCCCCGGGGCATTCCCCCTGTGCCCACGGTCTTGGCACGGCGGTGGTGAGGGATGGCGGCAGTGGGGGTCGGTGGCGGTGACAGCCACGGTGCCGCCGTGCCCCCCTCACCTTCAGGACGGTGATGTTCCAGGCGAAGCTCTCCAGAGCCTTCTGCAGCTTCCGTCCCCGCAGCCCCTCCTTGGCCTCGATGCGGTGCAGCTCCTTGTGGAAGTCCATGCCTGGGTGCGGGGCACACGATGGGGGGGGGGGGGCACACTCAGGGCCACGGGGTACGGGGACAGCCACCGGCCACGAGGGATGGGGACCGGTTGCCTTTCTCCCACGGCTGCCCGGGCTCCCCAGCGCATCGCTGGGCACCACGGGTGGTCTCGGCAGCCCCGAGCCCCCTCCATTTGGGGAACGAGGTCCCAGCACAGCCCCCACCAGCTCGCCACCACCCTCAGCGGGTTTGGATCCCAGGGGATGGACGTTCAGCAGTTACCCGGGGGGGCAGATGCACGGCTCCTGCACGCTGCAGCCCACCCGGGGGGGGGGGGGGGCACAAAAGGGGGACCCCCCCCCCCCCAAGCCCCCCCCGTGCCGTGGCGCAGGCCCCCGCGCCGTGCACCGCGTGATGTCCTCGTGAGCGGGTGCTATATTTACCCCTCCCTGACGCAGCACCGGCTCCGGGCCCACACGAGGGCTCCCACGCACGCCTGCTCGCCCCCGTGCTGTCAATCAGCTCGCCCCCACCCCGCACCCCCAGCCCTGCCACCAGCACCCCCAGACCCCCCACCCCCCCCCGGGTACCCAAAGCCGTGCCAGCACCACCGGGGCTCATCCGCGGCGCAGCCAGGGGTGTGAAAGCAGGGAGCAGCACCCGGGAACGGGGGGGTCAGGGTGGCAGCCCCCCCAACGTGGGGGGGTCGGCAGCGGCAGCTGCACACCCCAAAGACCCCCGCGCTCAGGCAGGACAGGGGGGCACGGGGGAAATGTCCACCCCCAGCAACCCAGCGGAGGGTCTCCCGTGGCCAAAGCGGTGCCGGTGGGTGCAGAGCCCACCCGCAGCCCCCCCCCCCCCAGCCCCCCTCGCAGGCGCTCCCCCCGTCGCTGGCAGCGGTGGCGGAGCCGAAAGCCAAATGCTCGGCGAGGTTTCCGGGCTGCCGAGGCGCCAAGGAACAAACAGGGCTGCTGGCAGCGAGGCTGGCACCCGCTGGGGGTGGCAGAGCGGGGCCCCCCCCTCCTTCCTCCCCGGCCCCTCCAGCTCCTGGCAGCTCTCCCAGCCCCACGGGGTGCCCAGATGAAGAACCGGGGCCGGCAGACCCCCGCGCACCCCGCAAGCATCCAAGGACGCCCTGACAGCACACACGGGGTCCCGGTGCACCCTACCGGTGCCTACTGGGAGCACGGGGACATACTGGGAGCGGGGCTGGGGTCCTGGGCAGCTGCGGGTGCATGGCGCAGGATGGGACACGGGGAGGGGGGGGGGGACGGGGACCGGGGCAGGCTGCCAGCAGCACCTGCCTGTGTGGGTTCAGCCATGTGTGTTTGAAGTCATAACATTCAGTTGCCACTTCTACCGTCAGCCCCAGTCTGTTATTTCTGATGCTAATTATATTCCGGCGTTTGGCAGCTAATGACTCTTCTCCGCTTCCTCATCAGCCTCCTCCGCTCCGCTCGCTCCCTCCCAGCCCTGCCCCCGCAGCCCCTGCAGCCCCCCACCCTCAGCAGTGCACCCCCAAGGGGGGGGCAGCCCCTGCAGCCCCCCACCCCCAGCAGTGCTCCCCTGCAGCTTCCCACTCCCTGCCCTCTCTCCTCGCAGCGCATCCAGGACACGGGAAAACCTCAGAGCTGGACCCCCCCCCACGATGGAAATCTCCCCCCACGCCAGCCGGGTGCTGACCCCCAGCTGCAGCACGCACCCACCCAGGGCACCCCCACGTGCCCCCCTTGCCCCCCGCCACGCAGGGCAGCACGCTTGGCACTGCCCGTGCACGGATCCGGAGCCTGGTGCCGGATTGATCCGATCCCTGCAGGGACACGCGTCCCCAGGGGGCTCGGAGGCACAGCCCCCCCCACCCCCCCCCATTCCTGGCACCCTTGGGACGTGTTCCAGCTCCGGGGTCACCCCCCCAGACCCACCTGCCTGCTGCGCCTGGATGAGCTTGCTGTGCACCGCGTCGGCCGACTCGATCAGCGTCCGGCTGGTCTGGATCATCTGGGGAAAAGAGGGGCACCGTGAGCTGCTGAGCACCCCTCCGGCACCCCACATCCCACCCCACGCACCCTGCCTGGGAGAAAAGGGGGGGGGGGGGACGGGGGGTGTCTGGCTGGGGGTCCCCCTGGCACGGTGCAGCCAGGTGCGGTGCAGCCAGCGCCTGGCCGGCGGCCAGGTCCCCCTGCAACACAAAGGAAGGAAGCGGCTCCGGCTTCGGCTCTTAATGGGATTCCTCCCGCCTGGCGGCCCCGCAGGATGCCCCGGGAGCCAGATGGGGGCTGCGGGGTCCCGAGTCTGGGGGGTCCCGAGTCTGGGGGGTCCTGAGTCTGGGGGGTCCTGAGTCTGGGGGGTCCCGAGTCTGGGGGGGCCCCGAGTCGGGGGGGTCCCTTGGGGCATCTCCCAGCCGGTCTCCCCCCCCCTGCACCGCGATGGATCCGGTGACTTTTGGGGGGACCCCACCCTGGGGCTGCCCCACGCGCGCAGCTGTAGGCGAGGCAGGATGGTGCTGCCGGTGCTGCCGGTGCTGCTGGCCCCGCGCAGCGTCCCCGTGCCGCCGCTTACCGTCTCGTAGGCGGTGAGGACTTTGCGCAGCAGGTCGGGGATGGGGCCCTGCGCCTCCATGGTGGGGTACTGCTCTGCCAGGTTGAGGGTGACGCTGGGCGCGCTGTCGCTGTGCAGCAGCCACGCCGCCACCGTCAGGATGCACTGCTTCATGTTGGCGGCGGGCGTCAGGCCGCACAGCTCCTTGAAGGAGACCAACGCGTTCTGCGGGCAGAGAGCGGCGTCAGGGGATGTGGAGCACCCCCAGGGACCCCCCCCCCCTCCCCCAGCCCAGCACCGTCCTCCTCTCCAAAATCCCGCGGTGCCCCTCCTGGGTCCGGTACCTGCACATTCTCCCGCAGGTCGGTGGCCTCCCGCAGGGGCTGGGTGGCCGTCCGGAAGACCTCATCGATGGCCTTGATGCCGGTGGCCTTGGTGGAGGTGTACTCCCGCACCCGGCGGCCCCGGCGCCCCGCCAGCCCCCGGCGGTGCCCCTTGCCCCCGCCGCGGCGGTCGGTGATGGCCACGTGCACGAAGAGGGTGGCGTGGGGCAAGGGCTCCCCGGCCAGAGACTGGAGGGGGACGTGGCGGTACCCGGGCTGCAGGCACTCGAAGGGGATGGTGTACTGGGCGATGAACTCGTCCCCGATGTAGTCGTCGTCCAGCACGACGAAGCGCAGCACGGCCAGCTCGGGGAGGTTGATCTGGAACTCCAGGCTCTCGTCGAAGACGGGGTTGTCCCCGCTCTGCAGGGCCGTCTTGGTGCGGTGCTCGGCGCAGTCGGCCGGGATGCCGTGGATCTCGGCGCAGACGTAGGGCTCCACCACCTCCCCCTTGGCCCCCGAGCCCTTGGGCTTGGGCAGGTTCTGCCCACTGATGACCTTGAGGTGCAGGAGCTGGGCGGGCACCCCGGGCAAGGAGTCCTTGGCGTTGGCACTGAAGTAGGAGACCTCCTCCCGCATGATGGCGGGGCGCAGGACGTAGCCGCAAGCCCCGTTCTGCCGGAACCAGCCCGCGTTCAGGTCCATCATGAGCCCCGGCGTCTGGTAGTTCATGGCCACCATCTGGCAGCCGCACTTCCAGAAGTCCTGCGGGTTCATGTTGCTGGCGTCGATGCGCATGGGGCTGGGGTAGACGCGGGAGAGGAACCGCTTGTTGTAGCTCACCAGCTCCGCCGGGCACTCGTTGGCGAAGCGGCCGGCCTCCACCTCGCTGAAGGAGCACATCTCCCAGTAGCGCTGCCCGCGCCGCGAGCTCTCGAAGTCCTGGAAGGGGACGGCCTGGCAGAGGCTCACCAGCTCCGAGAGCTCCCGGCTGAGCCGCGCTCGCCGCGGGCCCCCTCCCTCCGCCACCTCCCGGTCCTCCTGGCCCAGCCTCCGCGCCAGCTCCCAGCCTTCCTCCTCGTCCGACACCTCCCCTTCGCTGTCCTCGCAGCTGGGCGGCAGCTTCTTGCCCTTGATGAGGATGCGGCCCTTGAGCTGCTCCGGGGAGGGCAGGTAGGAGGCGGCGGGGTCGGGGGGCTCCAGGTAGAGCTTCTCGCCCAGCGTCTTGCGCAGGCACTGGGCGGCCAGGCGCTGCTGGGCGGCCGAGCAGCGCACCACCAGGCAGAGGATGAGGGGGTAGGCGGAGGCGGTGAAGGCGTGCTGGTCGATCAGCCCCACCACGGTGCGGAAGGGCACGCAGGAGGCCCCCGAGGGGCTGGTGTAGACCACGGGCTCGCCGTCGGGGCCGTCCCACAGCACCAGCTCGATGCTGCGGCAGCCCAGCCCCAGGGCGCTGATGTAGCCGCTGATGTCCGAGCGGCCCCAGAAGTTGTCCTCCAGCAGGCAGGCGCTGTGGGCAGAGCTGATGTAGTAGTGCGAGAGGGGCTGCGCCATGTCCTGGCACACCTTGCGGTGCTGCGGGTCGAAGATGGAGCAGTCGGAGGAGAGCAGGTAGCGGGTGAAGCCGTCGATGGCCAGGTAGCCCTTCTCCCGGCCCTCCTTGGAGGGCTCGTACTTGCTGACGATCTCCAGGCACTTCTCCTCCGTCACCCCCTCCATGCCCTGCTCCACCTCCAGGAACATCAGCAGGTCCTTGAGGCCCAGGTACTCCTTGTTGCTGGAGAACTGCACCAGCAGGAAGAAGATCTCGGGGCGGGTGCAGAGCTCGCAGTACGCCTCCACGAAGAGGTCGCAGGCCACCTCCGCGCCGGGACGCTCGCTGGCTTTCTGCAGCTCCTTGAACTTGAGCTCGATGGTGGACACCTTCATGCCCGGGTTGAGCGCTTTGATGAGCTGCACAGCCCGGGGCACGGGGATGTGGCCGGATTTCTCCAGGTCGGCGAGGTCGAAGACGGAGGAGATCCAGGAGGTCCGCAGGCTGGGGTGGCCGGTCCCTGGCGCCTCGGGCGTGTGCTTCCCGTAGGACACCAGGTACCGGAGCCCCATCACCCAGGCGCTCACCACGTCGGCCGAGCTGGCCACCAAGTCCAGGGACTCGTAGTTGTCTCCGTAGATGATGGAGAAGGCGCACTCATCGGGGAACTGGTCGGAGAGGCCGTTGCTGCGCAGGATGGGGGTCTTCTTGCCCACCCGCACCTCTTTCACCGACTTGATCTCAATCTTGGCCTTCTCCGAGTCCTTCTTGGAGGGCTCCCAGCGCACGGAGCGCATGTCGGCGTCCAGCACGAAGAAGCGGCTGTACATGCGGGAGTTGGAGCGCACCTTCTTCAGCTCGCAGCCCTCCAGCATGAAGGAGATGCAGGCGGCCGTGCTGTTGATCTTCCGGTCGTTGGGCATGGTGCTGAAGGAGACCGTCTTCTTCTTCTGCACGGGTCGCTGCCGAGAGCCGTCCTGCCGGGGGGGAGAAGGGGGCAGAGCCATCAGAGCAACTCACCGTGCACCCACCGGTCCCTCCGGGCTCCCCACCCCAGCTCCGATGCGCAGAGAGGGGCCCGGGGGTGCCCCTGCGCCATGCAACGCCCAGCCTGGCCCCACTGGACCCTCTCCCCCCCTGTCCCAAAGGCTGGGAGCCGGCTCCAGCCGGGGCCTCCCCCACTGCCGGGCTTATTTTAACTCCGTGTTCCTTCCTTCCTTCCTTCCTGCTCCCGGCCGTGAGCCGGATCCTTCCCCAGCGCTCGCTCACCCTCCGGGGCACGGCCCCATCGTCCTGGGGTCTGGGGACACCGGAGGGGAAAGGGCCTCCTGGCAGGACCCCCCCCCCCGTGCCCACACCAGCCCCACACCCACAGAGGGGCACACGCCACGGCCCCCCTGCACCCTCGGGACACCAACTCCAGGCAGCAGGGGGAAAAAAGGCTCCCCCGAGGCGGGGAAGGGGAGACCCCGTTACCGAAGGGGTCGGAGGAGGCGGGGGATAAGGGGAACAGCAGGGCTGGGAGCATATTATGGGTTGGATTTCATTAAGTAGTGCAGCAGGGAGGAGGTTTAATCCACTTCTTCAAGATTATGGTGAGTCACCTCTAATCTGGCGATGCCTCCGGCACATGCAGGCTCTTCCCAGCTGCCAGGGCTTGGGGACGATGGGGTGTCCCCTCCGGCACCTCGAGAGCTTTCACACCTCCATGGCGCAGCTGTTGCAGCCTGGGCTAAGAGCCCAGGCACATATTTTGCGGTGTTTCACCTCAAAAGGTCTGGATTTACGTTTGTGGGGACAGGCAGCAGCCAGGGGCAGTCACCCAGGCAGCCAGCTCCAGCCACGGGTGCACAGGGCGCAACGCCCCAGGGAAGGGGAAACCAGCTCTAGCCCCCAGCCCCATTTTAGAGCTGGCTGGATGCTGCTGGGTCAGAGGGAAACACCACACCGGGCACACCGAGGGACCCAGCCCAGCCTCTGCAGGATGGGGAGGTGGGCGCAGGGCAGGGCTCGAGTGGGAGATCCCCCTGGGACGGTCACCCCAGGGCTGAGCCGCCGTGCCGGGTGCGGAGGGTCCAGCAGCAGGCTGTGCCACCGCCAGCCCTGCGGGGACGGACCCGGCGGCCGAGCCATCTGCACCGCCACCACGACGCTTCCTGCGAGCAGCAATCTGAGCACGCCACTGCCTCGCGGCACCGGCCCCGCGCCCACGCCGCTCGCAGGGTGACCGCTGGCAGTGGGGAGCGCGGGGCAGGACCCGCACCCCTCCGTGCCCGCACCCCACCCCGGTGCGCACCCCACCCCTGCACCGGGCCCCAAAGCAGAAAACAGGAAATCCATCCGGAAAGGAAACGCGGGGCGGGGGGCCTGCTCGCACCCAGCAGCCGCCGGGACCTGCCTCCAGCTGTGCCGGAGCCTGCCCTCGCCCACCGCAGGCAGCCGAACCCACCCCTCCGGCACCGGCTTCGCTCCCACGGCCGGCGAGCCCTCGGCGTGCACCACGATGCTGAGCATCTCCCGGTGCCTCCTGCGGCTGAACGCGTTCGCACGCCTTGCCCCTGCAGCCCGCTGGGTTCAGGCAGAGGGAGAGAAAAGCCACCGCTCGCGGGCAGCTCGTGGTGCTGGTGTGCTCCAGGCTGGCTGACCCGGGGATGCTCGGCGAGGCACGGGTGCGAGCGGTGCAGGCAGAGCTCCCTGGGGTGCTAAGTAGGTCAGTAACAGAGGCAGGAGAACGCGATGCCTGGAGTCGGGAGAGTCCCTGCCGCTGCCCACGGGGAGCACGGAGGATCCCGGCTGCAGGGCACGGCTCTGGAGCGGGGGCATGGTGCACGCTGTGCTGCCGCTCACGTCGCACCCGTGCAGCCCAGCTCGGCGGAGGGGCGGCGCTGCCAAACCCCACGCCGCCGGCGATGCTGCCCACGATGCCCACGCCGCCTGTGCCAGCGCCGAGTGCTGGCAGCCAGCTGGGCACAGACGGCACGTCCTAACCCATCTCCCTGCACCCTGCCCAGCTCGGCGGCGTGTGCTCAGCGCCACTTTAGACAATTACCTCCCGTGATTAGTGCCCTGGCGAGCGCGGCAGCCCTAATCCCAACCGCCGCGTGACCCCGCTCGTTACCCAGCTAAACGAACCCACGGGGATGCGCCCATCGGGCCAGGGACCTGCCGGGCTGTCCCTCCCTTCCCGGTATCCCCGGGGGGGTCTCCACCAGCGCAGCGGCTTCTGACGGCAGGAGGTAGAGAAACCGAAAGCCTCTGGGGCTGAGGTGCCTTGGAAGGAGCTGCAGCTCTGCTGCCTGGCGGAGGGGAGCAGGACGTTTGTCCCCACGGGGCTGTTCCCGCATCCAGCTGGGACGCGCCACAGCCACGTCCCGTGCCCCGGTTCTCCCCGCTGCCCCAGTCCCGGGGGTAAAGCAGGGACGTGGGCAGGCAGCAGCGGAGCGGAGGCAGCGGGAGGCAAGGCACAGCCAGGGCTTTTCTACAGTCATTTGTTCCCTGCCAAGAAGACAGAGAGTGACACATCCACTCCCCGCGGCACCAGCTGCCGCTACCCAGCGAGGGGCTGCTGGAGCCCGGGCCCCGTGCGGAGGCACCGGCACTGCTCCCGGGGCTCGGGCAGGAAGGGGATGGCCCCACTCATGGGGGGCAGGACAGCAGGGTGCTGGGGAAGGGCCACATCCTGCGGCGGGGAGGAACAGACCCGGTACCCCCCAGGCCCCCTCCAGCATCCTCCCTACTCACCAGCCCCCCAAACTCTTCTGCATCCAGGCTGGAGAAGAAAGCAGGGAACAGGTCCTCAAGCCAGGACGCAGGGACAGCAGCCTCCCTGCTCTCCATCCCCCACGGAGCCGCTCTCTGCAGTCCCATCGCTGCACAGGGCCAGCTCCAGCACCACCCCGTCCTGGTCCTGAGCTCCCCTGGCCCCAGCTCAGCCGCTGATTCTACTTTCAGATTCACTCCTCCAGCCTTTTCTGGAAATCCCATAAAATAACAGAGCCTGCAGCTCTTCCCACATGTGCTTCCACTTAGTCACCAGCCGGTCTCTACCCGTCCCGCTGCCCCACAGCCCGCAATCAATCTGTGCCCTTGGTCCAAGCTGGGGGGCACAGAGCTCCCCCCCCGTCCCCAGCCCTGCGTGGGCACAGCGGGGGGACGGCTGCGACGCCGGGACAGAGCCCCGCAGCATGGGAACAGCCTCAGCATCCCGCAGGGATTTGGGGCCAAACAGCTGCTCCCCGAGGTCCTGCCAAGCACAGCCCCTGGGGGACACGACACGGGGTTTTGTGGGATCCCAGACCTCCCGGGGGGGGCCCAGAGACCCTTCTCGATGCCACCACCCTCTCGCCAGCTGCTGTGCAGAGCCCTGGATGGGGTTTTGGGGAGGCAGCAGCTCCCCACTGACTGCCCCCATGAGCTGGGGCAGAGCCAGGGCTTCGGGGTCCCTGCTGCTAACGGGGGTCCTTGACTGGAGGGGGACACGCTGTCCCTGTCCCTGCTGGGGGACGCAGGAGCCTCCCTGGGGACACGAGCAGGACTGCTGCGTCCGAACGGGAACGGCTGAGGAGGGCGAGCGGCTGGTGCCCACGAGGTCCCACGGGCAGTGCGCCCACCTCGCTGTCCCCACAGCCTCACCCGACGGAGGGGCTCAGCCCAGTTGGGATCCAGGGCACAGCCGGGGGAACTCAGGGCTGTGGGATCCAGCACCGTGGAGAGACGGGGACCTGCAGCAGGGAAAGACCAAGCCCAGAGGGTCTCAGAGACTTGCGATGGACCAGAAGAGGCTGGGGGACACCGTCCCACGTTGGCATCCTCCACCACCAGCACCCTCAACCACCGGCACTTGCTCTGGGCTACCCGACCTTCCCCTAAGGCCAAATCCTGCGGTGATGCACAGCAGGGCCGGGGGGCTGCACCCAGCAGAGAGGCAGGCGAAAGGGAGCAGCAGCCCTGGCACATTTGCCTCCAGCCCGCACAGCGCCCTGCAGCCTGTAGCAGAGGCAGAGGCTGGGGTGCAGGGGGGGGGGACAGGAGACCCCACAAGGTCCCCGAGCACACACGGCACACCGGCACGGGGCCTTTGTGACTGCAGGAGCCCGGGGAGGTCCCCTCGGCATCCCGGTGTGGGGCACAACCCGGCCGCCCCGCAGAGGTTTGCAGCAGGAGCCCTGCCAGGGGCAGGGGGTCCCCAAAGGCACCCGCCGCCCCCCGCCCAGGTCTCTGGGGCACGAGGCCAGGGCCGGGCGGGCAGCACGGGAACAGCCCCCACGCGGGGTATTAATAGTACCGGAGCTCTACCAGCTTAAAATAGGCTGCCAGGAGTGGGGAGGCGGGTCCCGGGCGGACGCGACCTATTGTGTCAGCGAGCAACGCCGACGTAAGCACAATTAGGGGGGTTGATTTAGAAAAAAAACACACACGTGACCCCCTGCCCACCGGCACGGGGGAGCCCGGGGACCCCCCCAGACCCACAGCACCCTCGGTCCCCCCACCCGGCTGTGGCTCGGCTCTCGGGAGGTGACGGGAGCTGGGCCCAAGGCTCGGTGCAAGGGGACGCAGGAAGATGCTCGGGAGCAGGCAGCACCCATGGGTGCCCCCACGCAGGAGGGGGTGATGCTGCGATGCGATGCCCATGGCGGGGGCAGCGTGGCTGTGCAGGGATCCCACAGAAGGGGGGCTACGTGGGGGCGATTCCCAGCCGGGCACGGAGGACAGGCCTGGCCTGGGGAGCGCACAAAGGGGTTTGCCCTTGGGGGACCCAGGCTGCCGGCAGGGCGAGGGGACGCGGTGCCAGCGCCGGTGGGAGCAGCAACCAGCACTGCACCAGCACCCAGCTGGGCGGCATCCCCGGCCCTATGCGCCCACCGGCTGGGGGAACCGGGGGCAGCAGCTCCCCGCCACCGCCCCCGGACCCCCAGGGATGGGGGGGGGGGGGCGCTCAGAGGGCACCGGAGGCTGCGGGAACCGGCGCAAAACCGGCTCCGGGGAACCTCTGCTCGCTCCGGCCGGGCTGGGCTCCGTAGCACCG
>NW_023304762.1:23073-38379 GCF_011077185.1 Oxyura jamaicensis
GGGGGGGGGTGTGGGGCGGCGTGGGGCCGGGACGCCTGGCGGTCACGACTGGGCGTGGGGGATCCACTGACTGTCCATGGGGCGCCGCAGCAGCTCCTCCACGTGCCTGGCCACGTCCATGGTGTCGTCGAGGTCGAAGTCGCCCTCGGGATCCAGCACGGCGTCGGGGCTGCGGGAGGTGAGGGGGGGGGTGAGGTTTGGGACCGGGGACGGGCTGCCGGAGGCGGGGAGGGGGGGACACACGGACGAGGGACCCGATACCTACTTCTGGGCGTACATGTTGTAATGGGGCTGGGAGCAGACGGCGGGCGAAGGAGCCTGGTCCATGTAGGTGGCCCCCCCCGGGGGCAGCGTCGCCTGATGCGCTGACAAACCTGCGGGGACGAGGGGCTGGTGAGCGGTGGCACGGGCTGGGGTGTGGATACGTCCCGGGAGCTTCACCCACCTGCCCGCAGGGACCCAGGCCCCAAACCCCATCCCGGTCTCCATAAGGAGCAGCGACCAAGGAGGTCCCAACCCTGCTGGCTGGGGGGAATTCGGTCTTTCGGCCCTTGCTTGGCCACGGGCACCGTGCTCTCCTCGCCCCCCCAGCACTGAGACGGTCACAGCCCTAGGGGAGCGCAGGGATGCAAAGCACCCGAGCTGGCTCCCCGGGGATGATCCCGCGGGACCGTGCAGCCTCGTACTTACTCTGGCACTACTTGCTTGATCTGTGGCTTCACGTACCCATCCACGGCTTTAGCTAGAGGGAAAAAAAAAAAGGCAGTGCTGAGGCTCGGAGCAGGAGGCGCGTGCTGCAAGCCTGCGGAGGGGCTGGGGGCTCACGGCACGGCGAGCTGCAGGCACCCCCCCCCCCCCAGGCTGGATGCGGCCCCGGGCAGGGGGTGCCGGCGAGCCCAGGCTCCCCCCCCCCAAAAATAGGATGCACAGAGATGGATGTGTGAGGGGTGAAGGGGCAGCGCTACCTGGCGTGGACTCACAGAGAACCGGCGTGTAGTACTTGGAGAAGACCTCGTCCTTGGGCCGGTCGGGGAACACGTAGATGAGGTAACTGAGGTCCCCGAGGCGGTCGGCCAGGGAGCGGATGGAGAAGTCCCTGGTGGTGAAAGGCATCAGGTTCCAGAACATCCTCTCAGCTGGAAAACAAGAGCGAGGACCGCGATGATGCCCCGGGCTCTCCGTGACTGCGAAACCAGTCCAGAAAATCCCAGCTTCCTGCGCTTCACCCTTCCCGTAGCATTTAGGGACGAGGCGCAGCTCGCCAGAACGCAGGACCAGGCAGGAGCTCACGGGACCTGGCGGCAGGTTTGTCCTCACAGGGACACCGTGCGCCCGGTGGCCATGGTGCTGGCACCAAGAGGACAAGCAGAAGGTGCCGAAGGAACAGGATGAGCCCCACGGACGGGGACACTTCGGTGCCCAGACTGCGAAAACCAAGCACGGGGGGGGCTCGGGGGCTGCGCTCACCGGAGTCGAACTTCCACGCGATGGTGATGCCGCCGATCTCCGAGTCGCTGAAGCGCAGGAGGAAGGTGCCGTCGGGCTTGTTGATGAGCAGGTCGTGCGCCTGCTGCTTGTTCACGAAGCCCAGAATGGCCCTAGGCAGAGAGCGAGGGCGTCAGGGCGGGCGGGCGGGTGCGGGGCGTCGCGCGCAGCGGGGGGAAGGCTCTTACCCGTCGTTCCAGTGCGGCTTCAGGTGCTTCTTCAGCACCTCCATCACGCCGTCGAACCACTGCCAGAAGGTGTAATTCCTCCCGGGCAGGTTTTCCTGTTGAAATGCCCAGAAACTGAGCGCTCTTGCCTCCAGCTGCTGTTAGACAGCACACGCGGAGAGCTGGATCATGGCACGGACGCTCAGGCTGCGAAGCTGGGTGCCGGTCAGCCCTTGTAGCAGTGCCCAGCCACATGGCACAGCCCCGGGGGGACACCAGCAATGCCTCCCCGAGGGCGCAGAGCACGGCTCCAGCCCCTCATAACCTTCCAAGAACAGAAGGCAAAGCCTCTGCCCCGCTGCAGCTGGCTCCTGTTTGGGTTTTGCACTGCTCCGACAAAACCCAGCTCCCTGGGAGGAACATGCCCCATCCTATCCCTCGGCACAAGCGTTGGCACCGTGGGCGTAGCAAAGCCCCGGTCCCGGCGCACGGCAGCACCCCGGGGCTCCCCGTCCCTCCCAGCCACCGAGCCGCCCACTCACCCGGTTGAACTGGGACCAGGACACCGTGGTGCTGCTGTAATCCTCCAGGTGGGAGCTGGTGCTGTTGAAGAGCTTCTGCGCCAGGAACACCAAGTTCTCCTTCGTCAGCCCGCGGCTGCTCTGCACCTCCGCTTTGAACTTCATGTTGAGCGCCTCGCAGAGCTGCGGCCACTGCACCTTGTCGGGCACCGCGAAGGGGACACGGCCCTGTGGCGGGGGGGGGGGACATGGCTCATGCTCAGCACCATCACCCAGCCCCGAGCACGGCCCCACCAGGCGAGCCCTGCTCCCTGCCGCAGCCCCCCTGGGGGGATACGGAGCCCCTCTGGTCCCCCCCCCCACGGGTGGTGGCACTCACCGGCTCCGCAAAGGCGTTGTCCCAGAGCACGGTGGCCGTGGCGTTGTTGTCCTGGCTGCCGTGCACGATCACCACCACGGGCAGGGACAGCGTCTGCCAGGAGGGAGGACGACGGGACAGGGCTGAGGTGGGAGGGGACGTGGGGCACCGCGGCTGCCCCATGGCCCCAGCCCAGCCCCACAGCGTGGGCACGGTGCCCCGCAGCTCGCTGGTGGCCGGTGGCTTTACCTTCACCTGGAAGACCAGCTCGTTGCCGCCAACGCTGAACTGCGACTCGAAGAGGATGGTGAACTTCTCCTCCGTCACCGACTCAGCGCCGCGGCGGTCCGAGCGCTTGATCCGCTTCAGGGACTGCGGGGACACGAGGGGTGAGCGCGGGGGGACAGGGGACAGTTGGGGACACAGGGGGACAGGGGACATGCGGGGTGAGCACATGGAAGGGGAGCACAAGACAGCTGGGGACACGACCTGCGAACACAGCAGGGATGGCAACACAAAGGGTGACCGCAGGGGGACACGGCACAGAGGGGGACACGAGGGGGAGCGTTGGGACAGGGGGACGGGGGGGGGGGGCTCTCACCATGTTGCGGAAGTGGGCGCTGAGCGTGCCGGTGGCCTGGTGATACTCCATCACGCAGCAGTTGTTGAGGATCTCCCCACTGCTCTCACTGCGTGGGAACACACGGGGTCACGGGGACCACCAGGACGGGGGGCAGCCCCCCACCGTGTCCTGCTTCAGCCCCCCCAGCCCTCTCCCCTCCACCCGCACCCCCCCGGGCATTACTTGCGGGTGCTCTCGTTCTTCAGCAGGGCCTTGGCTTGCTGCTCGCTGATGATGGTGGCCTTCACCTGGGGGGGGTTCATGTGCACGTTCAGCTTCCCCCCCACCAGGAGCCGCACGGTGGCCGCGAACTTGGTCTGCGTCTTCAGCACCTGGGGGGGCTGCTTCTCGATGATGAAGGTGCTGGGGGGGCACGGGGGTCAGGGGCAGGCGGGCAGAGAAGCCCAAAGCCCCCCGGCGCCCCTTCCCCCCCTCCCCAAATCCCCCGAGCCCACGACGAGGCCGCCGCTACCTGGTGACCAGGGCAGAGATGATGTCGGTGATGGTGCCGTTCAGCTCCGACAGCATCTCCTCCACGGGGCCGGGGATGGGCAGCTGCTGGCACAAGTGCTCGGCCCGGCGGATCTGCTGCCGGTTCTGCCAGATGATCTCCGCCAGCTTCTCGCACCTTGAGGGGGGGGGGGGGGGGAGCGAGGCTCAGCACCCGCCGTGCAGGGGGGCTCAGCGCCTCCCGCCGCCCCGGCGCACCCACCAGGTCTGCAGCACGTCCAGGGTACCCTCGGGGGGACCCCCGTTCCCCGCCAGCTGCTGCCGGCGCTTCCACTGGATCAGCTCGTCGTCCAGGATGGTCGTTTGCTGCTTGCGCAGCAGCTGCAGCGTCTTCTGGTGCTTCTCGGCCAGCTCCTGCGAGGCGGCACGGTGTCACGGGGCGCGGGGACGGCGGCACAGCCGGCACGGGGACGGTCCCCCCGGCACTCACCACGCGGTACTGCTGTAGTGTCTGGGCCTCCCGGTGCAGCCAAGCCTCCAGCGACGCCTTCTTCTGCTGCAGCGTCGTCTCCCGCGACAGGCGCTCCTGGGGACCCAGCTGGGAGAGCTGGGAGAACTGGGCTGGGGGACGGGGCGCAGCGTCAGGGCCAGCACCGCCGGCGCCCGGGTCCCCTTGTCCCCTTCCCCGGCTCTCCCCCCCCCGCCCTGCAATCCACCTTGGAGGCGCATGTTCTCCTGGTACTGGATGATGAAGTACTCCTGCGTCTGCTGCAGCTTCTTGAGCTCGTTCTCCGAGTCCTGCGTGATGAGCCGCAGCTCCTCGAAGGTCTGGTTGATCTGCAGGTGCTTCTGCGACATGGCGTCCACCAGGGAGCCGGCTGGAGAGGGGCTCTGCACAGGCACCGCGAGCGCTCAGCAAGGGTTGGGAGACCCTCCCCACCCTGCCTGGTTGCTGGGGGGCAATGGGGACTCTCCCCAACCTGCCTGGGTGCTGGGGGGCAATGGGGACCCTCCCCACCCTTCCTGGGTGCTATGGGGCAATGAGGACCCTCCCCACCCCGCCTGGGTGCTGGGGGGCAATGGGGACCCTCCCAACCCCGCCTGGTTGCTGGGGGGCAATGGGGACCCTCCCCAACCTGCCTGGGTGCTGGGGGCAATAGGGACCCTCCCCAGCATGCCTGGGTGCTGGGGGGCAATGGGGACTCTCCCCAATGTGCCTGGGTGCTGGGGGGAAATGGGGACCCTCCCCAGCGTGCCTGGGTGCTGGGGGGAAATGGGGACCCTCCCCAATGTGCCTGGGTACTATGGGGCAATGGGGACCCTCCCAACCCCGCCTGGATGCTGGGGGGCAATGGGGACCCTCCCCAACCTGCCTGGGCGCTGGGGGGCAATGGGGACCCTCCCCAACCTGCCTGGGCGCTGGGGGGCAATGGGGACCCTCCCCGCCCCGCCTGGGTGCTGAGCACCCCCTGCCTCAGGGCTGCTCCCACAGCCCAGGTGACGGAGACCCCCAGCACCCCCCCACCCCACAAGACCCATGTCTTCCCACCCCCCCCCCAAATAGTGATGCCTCTCAGCCCCCCACTCACGTTGTTCGCCTCCCGCACCAGCCTCTGCTCGTGGTAGAGGATGTGCCGGATGCAGCGCACCAGCTCCATGGGGCACCGGTCGTACGTGTTCTGCACGGGAGACGCGACTTGAGCCAGGCGTGGGGCAAGGACCCCCCCCCCCGGCCCCCACCCGCCACAGACCCCCGCCCACTCGCCTGCAGCTGCGTGGCATAGTGCCCCAGCTTGATCTTCAGCAGGAAGCCGTCCTCACCCACTTGGTGATCCGCCTTCTTCTGCAGCTCCTGGATCAGCCCCTCCAGCAGCTGCGTCGCCTTCACGTTCTCCTGGGGGTTGTCGAGGTCGATGGAGTCCCTTGAGAGGAGCGGGGGGGGGGGGACACAGAGCGATGGCATCAGGCCAGCCCGGTGCCACTGGGGGGGCTCGGCACAGCGGGGACCCCCCCGGTACGGACGCTGCTGAGGCCGGTGGCGGGGTGGGGGAGCAGCAGGACCCGCGGGGACGGGCACCCCCCCCGAACCTACCATGCCTGGCTCTCGATCCACTGCGACAGGTAGTGCCGCACCTCGATGGGGAAGTGCTGCCCGTAGAGCGCCTGCATCTGCCGCAGGGCTTCGCCCTGGAGCTGCTGCGCCTGGATCCACACCGCCATGGCTCACCACCTGCCGGGGACACGCGGAGGGCGGGCATCATGCGGGGGGGCCCGGCACTGAGCACCCCCCAGATGTGCAGGAGCTCCCCGGCTCCTCCGGCACCGAGCGCTGCCGGAGTCACCGCAAGGGGCCAGGGGGCCCCCGGCTGCGTGCCACCCGTTATTTTTTGGGAAAGCCCTCGGAGAGCTCTGCTGCCAAGGCTCTGCTGCCTCGGCCACGCCACGCAGCCGTGGTTTCCCTTTGCAGAGCCAGGGAAACGAGGAGGGATGGGGGGGGCTGGAGAGGAGCCCCAGCACCGGCCAGCCAGGAGCAGCCCCCACGGTCACACAGGATCACAGCCGCCCACCCCGTGCCCCAGCACCACAGCGTGGGGCTTCACAAAGCGCCTTTTGGGGTGGCCCCGGCATCCCCACTGCTCCTTGGGTCGTCATGGGGCAGCCACACACACACCAAACGCAGCAGGGAGACGGCACCTTGAAAAGCCAGAGCTTTCCTCCACACCCTACCCCACGCACAGGAAGAGGAACAATAACCCAGTTGGCTATAAATGATATTTTTTCCCTTATAATAAGCAAGGAACATTTCCACATTCACGGAAAAGGCGCTGAGTTCCAAACCCTTCTGGGAAGGAGGACCTGGGGGAGGCAATAAAAACTGAAAGCGACGAGGGATAGGGAGAGGGGGAAGGCCGACAGCAGGACGCGTACAAACAATTGATAAGAGGCACTGATGGAAAACGCTGCTGCTGGCAGGGCTGCAGGGAACGCCAGGAATGGTTCTGTTTTGTTTTTTTTTTTACCGCGCCAGGAATGGGTGAAACCCCGGGAGCAGCCCGAGCCCAGCGCAGGAACATCGGCGGGGACAAAACCCAAACAAACGCTGCTCCTCCTATCGAAACGGGGTGATGTATTCCCAGCGCACAGCAGCAGAACGCTTCCTATTCCACTTCACCGCGTTGTTAAGCAACAAGTATCACTCTGCCGCTGCGGTCAGCTCGCCATCGGGGCGGACAAAAGGCTGTGGCCTTGGAGCAGGAGCTGTGAATATTGCTGCTGGGAAGGGCCGGGCGCAAACCGAGCCAGCGGCACGCCAGTGCTGGCGAGGGGAGCGGCAGGACGGGGAGGACAGCCCCGAAAAGCTCTCGTGACGGGCTCCGACACACTCGCTGCGTGCCGACAAGCACCCCCAATGCATCCGCTGGGGCGTTTCTCCGAGCCGCTCATTTTGGTCTCCCGTGCCTCACCCGCAGGCTGGCAAACCTCCCCGGGGAGCCGCAGGGTGCCCGGAGCGTGCCCGCAGCCAGCCCCCGCCGTCACGATCCCAAAAGGCACAGCGAGCCCCGCAAAAGGGCATCCCCGCCCCGCAGAGCATCCCGAGCCCGCGGCATGGCCACGCAGCGGCCGAGGTGCCGCGCTTTGCCAGCAGCCCCACGCTCCTGCGTCTCACGGGCAAAGCCGGGAGCAATCGGTGCCTCGGCCGGACCCAGGACCAGCACCCGGGGCCAGCTGCAGCAACCGGCCACGTGCACGTTCGAACAATTGCAAGAGCCGGGTAATTGCAGTGGTTTTAAGCTGCTTTGCATGTACTTAGTGCTGGCAGCGAGCTATAATCCCACCCATTACCACAGCTCGGTTAACCAGCAGCAACTCAACAAGCCACAGCGACTTGCTCGCCGGTGACTTAGCGCCTGCCAGACTGCGCGCGCGGCGGCTGGACAAGGGTCAGGGACGGGGACGGCAGCCCCCCGAGGGGACAGCTCGGGCAGGGGATGCCCGTGAAGAGAAGGATGGGAGATGTGGACGATGCTTCGGCATCCAGTGGCCCCGCTGTCGGCGTTGCCAAACTGGCTGCAAAATGGGTGAAATTCGCCGAAAAGAGGTTTCCCGGCAGGCTAAAGGTGGTGACATGGGGAGGAATGCACGGAGGGGTGTGGGAGCACCCCGGGGGCTAGTGGGTGGCCAAGGGACCCTGGTAGGGCCGGGCTATAGCCAAAACCCCCCTTGGCAACCCCGGAGCCTCCCGGACACAGCGGCAGGCTGGCGGCCAGCTCCGGATCGCGTGCCTCAGGAAAGCCAGAGCCCACGGGCGAGCAGACAAAAGGAGGGAAATGTCTCACAGGGCGAGGCTGGCGGCGGCGCGTTCCCATGCGTGGTGAGCACGGCAAAACCACGCCACGGGCAGCTCCTGCCCCAGGGCTGGCACCCAGGGGCTGCCGCTGCCCCAGCGAGACGGCTTGGGCTGAGCTGCGGGATGCTTATGGGGTGTTCGTGGCCCAGGGCTGCGGGATGCTCGCAGGACGCTCATGGCACAGCCGTGGGATGCTCGTGGCACGGAGCCGTGGGATGTTCACAGGACGCTCATGGCACAGCCGTGGGATGCTCATGGCACAGCCGTGGGATGCTCATGGCACGGAGCCGTGGGATGCTCGTGGCACGGAGCCGTGCGATGCTCACAGGACGCTCATGGCACAGCCATGGTATGCTCGCGGGATGCTCGTGGCACGGAGCCATGGGATGCTCATGGCACAGCCGTGGCACACTCCTGACACTCAGCTCACAACCCAGGTTCATCCCCGGCCTCACCCCAACACCGCCACCGAATGCAGCCCCAGCCCCCTTCCTGCACCCGGCAGAGCCAGCTAAAGCCCTGGGGGGGCCCCACCAAAGGGCTCTGGCTACACCCCCCCCACACTCCTGCCCCTTGCAGCCCCTCTGCCGCCGTGGCTCCCGCGCTGCCCTTTGCCTGGCGCTCCCCCGGCCCCGCAGAGGGGGGGTTCTGGGTGCAGCTTCCTTCCCGGCAGGGAGCGCGGGGCCCCACCAGCGGTGCAGCCGCGGCGCCGGCTCCGTCCCGCCGGCACGTAGCAGCTCTGCGCCCGCCGCAGTAAACACACGGACACGTGGTTTCTCGGCACCTCCGGGAGCCCACGATCGCTTCCAGGTCAGAGCCGGCCTCGCTGGCGGCCGCAGGGCAGGACCCTGCGCTCCCCGCAGGGTTGGTGCTGCCGGGGGGTGTCTCCGGTCCTGCCCCGGGGGCATCACGCCTGCCCCCGCCGGATGGGAACCCGCATCCCCCCGAGAAGGGCAGCCCCATGCTGGCTCCCCTCTGCGGCAGGATCCGGCCCCCAGTCCCCAGCCAGGCCCTGGGAATGGTAACGCTGGCAGCCGACAGTGGCTGCTCGGCACATGGATGGGCTCCAGTCCCCCCCCCCCCAGCCCCCCTGCAGACACCCGCTCATCCTCTGCACGCCTGGGGGATGCGCGGAGCCCCCTGGGGCAGCCCCTCTCAGCTCAGCCCCCCCCCCCCCCGGGGGCTGCCCCAGCTCAGCCCCCTCTCCTCGCACGTGGCCGCTGCGCACCACGTCCTGCCCTGCCCGGAGGGGACACGAAGGGCTCGGCACGCACCCAAAGGGGCCCAGAGCCCACGGGCAGCCGTGCCATGGCCTCCCCACGCATGGCTTCGACAGGGGTTGGATGAGCCCCCGGGGACGGTTCCTGGTTTCTCCACGGCACCGGACCGGCAGCACCGGCTGGGTGCCCGTCCCGTGGCCGTACTCACCGGGGTCAGCGCTGCTCTGCCCGCTGCGCCCCCCCCCCCCCTCGGGGGCAGCCCGGCCACGGCTCCGGGCAGGTGCTGCCGGCGCAGCCGGGCTCCCGTTGCGGCCGTTTCACAGGCTGCGAGCTACAGGAAGGAGCCGAGAGCAGCTATTTCCTTCCAAAATGTCAGCTGCCTGCGCAGTCGGGCAGCGCCAGGCTCTGGCAGCTTCCTCCGCTGCCGCCTGCAGCCGGGGGCACGGGGCCGGCGCCCCCCTGATCCCTAACCCCGCACCGGGGCACGGCCTCTCCCCGTGGGGCCGAGCCCCCCCCCTGGTGCCCCCACACCCGGAGGGCAGCCGGGGAAGGAACCCAAGGACCGACGTGGGAGGGATGCGGGAGGGATGGAGGGCTTGGACTCACCTGCGCCCCACGGCTCCGCTCGCGGCCCCGCGCCTCCCCCGGCGCACGGCACCGGGGCAAAGCCCCCGGAGAGCGGCCCCCGGCCCCCTCCCTGCCCGCTCCGAGCTCCCCAGCGAGCACCGGGCTGTGCTGGGGCCGGCGCGGAGGGCAGCCGGCGCTGGAATTGGCGCGGCTCGCCCCTTCTACGCCTGCATGTGGTTTCCAGCTTTCGGTCGAGAGGTGGAGGCAGCGCCGGGCGCAGGAGGCGAGCTCCTTCTAGAA
The DNA here is from genome assembly GCF_011077185.1 of Oxyura jamaicensis. Taxonomy (NCBI): domain Eukaryota; kingdom Metazoa; phylum Chordata; class Aves; order Anseriformes; family Anatidae; genus Oxyura; species Oxyura jamaicensis. The sequence goes on from NW_023304762.1 coordinate 33,112, forward strand.
GCGCGGCGTTTTGATGGCTCCTGGTCGCCTCGTGCACCGGAGCGGCGGCCGAGGGCTCGGCCCTGGCAGCATCGAGGGAGGCAGCGGGGTCGGTGCCCTGCCCGCCACGAGCCCGCAGCCCACGCTGGAAACCGCCCGTGCTGGGGCAGGGGAACTCGGGGCTCACGGACGAGGCATCGGCGGCTCTGAAAATTCAATATTTCCTCCCCGGGGCAGGGCCGAGGGCCCAGCAGCCGGCGGGCGGAGGCGCGCTGCCCGCTCTGGGCTCTCCCATCCGGCAGCGGCCCCCGTGGGCCGGCGGCTTTGGGAGCCAAAATGGAGAACTTGAGCTCCGACAGGAACAAGGAAACCCCAAACACGGCCTGACGCTGTCCAGGGGGGAGAAGCTGGCCGCGCACGTAGGTGGCAGCGCCCCACGTCCCCTGCACAGCCTCAGCATGGGCAGGGACCGGCGCTGCCACCCAAAAACCCGCGGGCAGTGACTCAGGATGGCAGCGGGGACTGCCTTCAGGTGACATTACTGCGAGCCACCAGCGCTGGGTTTGATTTGCCCTCTGGCATTTGCAGCCTCCGGGAACGCGTGGCTCCCCTCTGCAGATTTTCCCTCATGACCACAAAGGCCCAGAAGCCTGCGTAATAACAAAACCACCGAAATACCCAACGAAATGCCAGCAAAATCCCTCAAATCCAGGGACCGAGAGGTGACAGCTCCCGTGTGCCGCAGGAACAGCCCCCAGCAGCTCCCCCCCCAGCTCACCCCAACCCCTCACGTCTGTCCGAGCAGGGGATTTCCCCCAACACACCGAGGGCTCAGCACGAGGACCCCAGCCCTGCCCTACCCCTCGGGAAGGCAGCGGCTCGGGATGCAGCACCCGTCGGACACGGTGCCAGCCCCTGCTGGCACAGAGGGGACCGGGTGCAGCCACCTGGGACCCGCACCCCCCCCCCTCGCACCCACCAGCCCTGGGCACGCTGCTAATTCCTGCCCAGACCCAGCATGAGCCCGGGAGGGCCGGGCTGATCAGAAGGACGCGAGGATTAAGCTCACGGCGGCATCGAATTAGTCCCGATTTGGGGCTGGAGACACAATTTCATTTTATCTGCCATGCCTCAGCGAGCACGCACAATCGGGCTAATCCAGTTACCTGCCAAGAGGGATTTGCAGCACGGAGCCCAGACGGGGCAGCGCAGGCACCGGCTGCCCCGCTCCGTCCCAGGGGGAGGACGTGTGGGATCCACCGCCGGGGGACCCACGGTGACCCCCCCTCTGCCTCCCCCGGGGGTCCGGGCACAGCTGGCAGCACCCCGGCTCCCCTGGGTGCAGACGAGCAGCCAATTTGCGTGCCCGGTCAGGAGGAAAACTGCCGGCTGTCAGTGCGTGCACGCCGCGGCACACCCCGGGCAAGCACTTTGGTGGTTTTTTTTTAGGAGTTTTTAGGAGCTGAGGTGCAGGTGGCACAGTGCAGCCCCGCAGGGAGATGCTCTCGGAGCGGGGCAGCAGAGCAGGCAGGGAGGCAGAGCGAACCTCGCTGCGGGAGGAGGGGGCACGCAAACACCCAGGGCAGCCGGCAGCGGAGGGAACTTTTCAGAATGGGAATAAAAAGCCAAAACACGGATGTTTGAGGCAACAAAATCTCATTCCTAACAGCACCCCGGGGCTGGCGGGTCCCTCGCATGGCAGCAGGGCTCAGCGTTTGCCTTCACGCTCTCAGTGCCCGGAGCACGTCCCAGCCACCCCGCGGAGCGGCACCGTGGGGATGCGACCCCACAACCACAGGGATCAAAAACCAGCCGGGTCCTGCCCGTGCCGTGCTGTGGCTTCTGCTGGGGGTGCAGGCAGGACAGCGTGACCCCCCCCCGGCAGCGTTCAGGAGGCAAAGCACAGCCCAGGAGCCGGAGCCGGCGGCGCTCCGTGGGACGGCAGCGCCCGCTCTGCCAGCGGGAGCAGCCCCCAGGGCCACGGCGGCCCCGAGTTCCGCGGTGACACTTGCCACACGAGCGCGGGCTGCGCCGCGAAGCCCCCTCCTAAACATTTCTAAGAGGCCTAGGTGACGAATGGGTTTATAAAAGGAGCGTGCCGGGGCCGAGGCAGCTGTGCCGTCGAGCCCCAAAGCGCCAGGGCTGCGTTTGAACAACAGCTAGGCCAGGGATCGTTTTACAGCTGTGTTTGAGCCCGGGCGAGGGGCTGCGATGTGCCGCAAGCGAGACCTGCCTCTTTTCCCTGTAAAAGCTTTGCAGACAGAGGAACACAAAGCCAGACAGGGGCACTCAGCCGCCGGGGCCGCGCAGGCGCTTCCAGCCCCGGCCGAGCACCAGCCTTTTCCCCAATTCCCTCCCCAGGCAGAGCCCTGCCGGAGCCCGGCCTTTACGTATCGCAACGAGAGGAAGACGCGAAGTCACAGCGAGAAATGGAGATTGCAAAACTCACCAGCGACCGCTTCAAAACGGGGAGCGGCGTCGTGACCGTGTCACGGATCGGCGGCGGCATCCCAGCCGCCAGAGCCCCGGTGCGGAGCCAGGCGGCCGCGCATCGCTCCCGGGCTGCGTGGAGAGCGCGCCCCTGGGGCGAGAACCACCCCTTCTGCAGGCAGCCGGCGCTCCCGGCCCCTCTGGTGCAGCTAGATGGGTGGATTCTGCTTTATCAGCAACTCGGCTCACCCCTATCGGCCAGGAAGCCGTGTTCACATGTGTGCCTCCCCCTCGACATTTCCCAACGCGGCAGGGAGAAGCAGTTCACGGCAAACGTACCTTTTATCAGCCAGCAGATGTTGCTAGAACTGTTGCTGCATGTAAAATACGGGGCATGCCCGGCACAGCTTGGATCCCTGCACCGGACACGCGGTGCCAGGGTGAACACCCCCGCCCCCCTTCCTCCCGGGATCAAAACACTTGGGGGTTGCAAAATAGACACCCCATGAAAGGAAAGGCACGCCACAGAAACATTACAGCTGTCGAGGCTGCTCCTCCTGGAGCATGCTGGAGCCCCGGGGCAGGCTGAGCCCAGCCAGCAGCCGGCACGGCCTCCGGGGCCGGAGCCCAGCCCTGACCCCCAGCCCGGCTGGGGGGGAGCCAGGAGTGGCACCGGCACCCCCGGGAGCCCCCCGGGCAATGGGACGGTGCCCCCGCGATGCAGGCACCCCCACTCCACCTTCCTGCCGTGCCCGGGGACTGCTGCGAGGCCCCTCGAAGGCTTACAGTAATTCCTTGCAGAGCAAAAAGTCATTTCCCAGCTGACGGGGCCGCTTTACTGTACGCAGCACGGCACAGTCACCGCTCGCCGCCCGGCCGCCCACGCAGGGCAGGAGTACAAGGAGCAGGGATTTTTCGTGAGCAGGGTATCTGGGTTTTGCTATCACTCGAGAGAGAGCTGGGAAACCCCACGGCGAAGACCTCACAGCCTGTTTGGAGTCAGCACTTCCCCTGCAGCGTGAGGGGAAGGTCCCTGCAGCGGCTCCGTGTCACTCACGGCGCAGAGCATCCCCGGCAGCTGCTCCCCAAGCCCCGAGCGCTCGGGCGAGCATCCCTGGTGGGGCCACATCCCACCCCGAGGCACCGGCGTCGTGCTGCAGGGGGACAAAACAGGCGCACTGAAGCTGGTGACGCAGCTGCAGAGACAACTGCCGGGGGGGGGCAGACACCCCCCGAGGGGCCACACCATAGGAAAAGCCACGAATCGCAGCGCCGGTGACAGCAGCCCATCGCTCCCTGTTTCCAGCGTGGGCTCCCCCAGGGTCAGGCTGTTGACGCCTCTCGGTCTCAGCGGGAGCTCCTCCTCCCATGTCGTGCAGCATAGCACGGCCAGTCGCCTCCCCGGTGCTGGGGGCAAGCCCCAAGCTCCAGGGATGGTTGCGCAGCCCATGGTGAGGGTCTCCATCCTCGTGGCAGGCAGCCGGGAGCCAAAGCAAGTCGGGCTGGGATCCTGCCAGCTTTGGGAGCCCCAGAGCTTGCTGCAGCTCCCCCATGGGCGCGTGAAGCAGACAACCCTAAAACCTTCACCTCCTGACCCCAGAGCAAGGCACCGGGCCCCAAGCACCCTTCCAGTACCACCAGGTAAGGATTGCTGTGCTGGTGCACGAGGCCAGGCTGCTTCCCCGGTCCCTGTGGCACGGGCCAGGCTCTGCAACCACCCCGCACCAGATGCCCCGTGCAGGATCCGGCTCCAGGGCTCACACAGCTCCGCACTGCAGCCACGAGATCTGCTGGAGGTGCAGGGCTGTCAGGGGGCTAAGGGTGTCCTGCTGCACCAGCACAGCCCACGGCATGCTGCTGGCAAGAAGCACACGTGCTCCCATCCTCTGGGCTTCCCAAGGACGTCGCCAAGAGCTGATGGCGTGTTGGGTTTTAACCCACATTCCCCCAGAGCACAGAGGCCGGGCAGCACCGCAGCTCTGCTCCAGTCGCCGTCCTCCAAAAGCCCCAGGTGCTCCACAGGCTCCTGGGGACTTTCTGAGCCGTGTCCTGCCATGGGTGAGCCCTGCTGCCCCGTGCCATGCTCTGGTGGTGCCATGCCGCAGCCTGGCCCATCGATGAGAGCCAAGAGCCGCGGGCAAATTGCCGGGGGTCACCTCCCCTCCGCAAGCCGCGGGGCTCTCCTGAGCAATTTTGGGCGCGCGGGGCTCTGACCGCAAGTTCTCACGAGCCAACGGCCCCAGCTCCGCGCTGCCATCGGAGGTGTTACCGCTGTCAGCAGATCAGGCGGAGGTGCCTGAGCTGGGCCATGCCACCGGGGACCAGCCCTCACCCAGGGCCGGGTGCTGGCACCCTGGAGCCCTGCAGCGTGGCCAGGAGCACCCGGAGAGCCCTGCCTGGCACGGGCCCACCGGCTGGCCGGACCCATGCAGGGCCCTGACAGCTCCTATATCCTATCTGACAGGTGGCTCTCGCTCCCGAGGGGTCGTAATTAGCCCTGCTGCTAATGCCGGCCGGCAAACGAGTTGGGTGAAAGGCCACCGGGCGCCGCACGCCAGGGCGCTCTCACCGCTCCCATCTTGGACGAGGGATTTATTTTCCATCCCGCTGCGGCTCTGCCCAGCGGCACGACGCCGCGCTCCCAAGCACTGGCGAGCAGGAGGGGGCTGCCCCACGTCCCCCCCACAGCCCGGAGGGGTGCCAGGCTGTCCTGGCCACCGCGCAAGCAACCTCCCCAAACATTATGTGAGCACTTTCTTAGTTTCCTCTCGGAGGCAGAGCCGCTGACAAGCGGCCCCTTCCCGCACCGCCGCGTCCTCGGCGGCTCCAGCCCTGTAGACGGCGCCCCCCCCCCCCCCC
>NW_023304763.1:0-960 GCF_011077185.1 Oxyura jamaicensis
CACCCCAAAACCTCCCTCTCACCCCAAACCTCTCCCACTGCCCCAAACCCTCTCTCTCTCACCCTCAATCTCTCCCTCTCACCCCAAATCCTCCCTCGCACCCCCAAAACTCACTTTTTAACCCCAAATCCTTCCACTCACCCCAAATGTCTCTCACCCCAAACCTCTCCCTCTCACCCCAAAACCTCCCTCTCACCCCAAACCTCTCCCACTGCCCCAAAACCTCTCCTTCTCACCCCAAAACCCCCCTCAGCCCCCAGACCTCTCCCTCTCCCCCAAATCTCTCCCTCTCACCGCAAAACCTCCCCCTCTCACCCCAAATCCTCCCTCGCACCCCAAAAACTCACCTTTTAACCCCAAATCCTCCCACTCACCCCAAATGTCTCACCCCAAAACTTCCCTCTCACCCCAAACCTCTCCCACTGCCCCAAAACCTCTCTTTCTCACCCCAAAACCCCCCTCAGCCCCCAGACCTCTCCTTCTCCCCCAAAACCACCCTCTCACCCCAAAACCTCCCCCTCTCACCCCAAAAAAACCTTCTCACCCCAAACCTCTCCCACTGCCCCAAACCCTCTCTCTCTCACCCTAAATCTCTCCCTCTCACCCCAAATCCTCCCTCGCACCCCCAAAAACTCACCTTTTAACCCCAAATCCTCCCACTCACCCCAAATGTCTCACCCCAAACCTCTCCTTCTCACCCCGAAACCCCCCTCAGCCCCCAGACCTCTCCCTCTCCCCCAAAACCTCCCTCTCACCCCAAAACCTCACCTTTTAACCCCAAATCCTCCCCCCCCCGACCCCAAACCCCCCACTCACGATCCTCTTAAAGTTCTTCTGCCACGTGGCCACCGCGTGCAGGATGTCCAGCCTGCGGGGACACGGGGTGGGGACGTCACCCGGGGGTCCCCCGGTGCCCCCCCACCCCAACGGGGACCCCAGCACCCCAAAAGGGGACCCCAA
>NW_023304764.1:0-738 GCF_011077185.1 Oxyura jamaicensis
CAATAGGGCTGGGGACCCCCACCGCAGGCACGGGGGCACACCCAGTGGGGCTGGGGACCCCCGACACGGGCACAGGGGCAGCCCCAGACCCCTTGAGGGACCCCAGGGGGCACCCCAGTGGGGCTGGGGACCCCCGACACGGGCACGGGGGCACCCCCTGACCCCTTGTAGGGACCCCAGGGGGCACCCCCAGTAGGGCTGGGGACCCCTGACACGGGCACAGGGGCAGCCCCTGACCCCTTGTAGGGACCCCAGGGGGCACCCCCAGTAGGGCTGGGGACCCCCACCGCGGGCACGGGGGCACACCCAGTGGGGCTGGGGACCCCCGCCATGGGTCCGGGGGCACCCCCAGTAGGGCTGGGGACCCCCACCATGGGTCCAGGGGCACCCCCAGTGGGGCTGGGGACCCCCGACACGGGCACGGGGGCAGCCCCAGTAGGGCTGGGGACCCCCACCACAGGCGCAGGGGCACCCCCAGACCCCTTGTAGGGACCCCAGGGGGCACCCCAGTAGGGCTGGGGACCCCTGACACAGGCACGGGGGCAGCCCCTGACCCCTTGTAGGGACCCCAGGGGGCACCCCAGTAGGGCTGGGGACCCCAAACACGGGCACGGGGGCACCCCCAATAGGGCTGGGGACCCCCACCATGGGTCCAGGGGCACCCCCAGTAGGGCTGCGGACCCCCGACACAGGCACGGGGGCAGCCCCAGACCCCTTGTAGGGACCCCAGGGGGCTCC
>NW_023304765.1:0-825 GCF_011077185.1 Oxyura jamaicensis
GACCCCATGACCCCATGACCCCATGACCCCATGACCCCATGACCCTAATTCCCCCCCCCAGATGCCCCCCGTGGGCGGGGCCGCCGGCCACGGAGGAGGCGGAGCCGGTGAGTAATTAACGGGGCCATTAATTAGCGGGGTAACGAACGAGGGGGGTTAATGGGGGATCAATGGGGTAATTAACGGGGCCTTAATTGGGGATTAATGGGGGATTAATGGGGAGGGGGTAGGAGGTTATATGGGGGTGATTAATTGGGTTAATTAATTAAGGTAATTAATTGGGGGATAATTAATTGGGGTGGATTAACGGGGGCGGTTATAATAATAGGGAGCAGGTCTAATAGTAGGGATTAATTAATGGGGGTAATTAACGGGGGTAATTAATGGGGGATGATAATAATTAATTGTCTCATAATGGCGGTTAATTAATGGGGATAATTAAAGGCGTCTAATAATGGGGGGTTAATTAATGCCAGGGTTAATTAATGGGGGAAATCTTTGGGGGGCAATTTAGGAGGGTTAATTAATGGCGGTTAATTAATGGGGTCAGTTAATGGGAGTTCTATTAATGGGGTTGTTTAATGAGGGTCAATTAATGGGGGTCAATTAATAGGGTTAATTAATGGGGTTCTATTAATGGGGGTTAATTAAAGGGGTTAATTAATGGTGATCAATTAATGGAAGTTAATTAATGGGGGTTAATTAATCGGGTTCTATTACAGGGTGTCAATTATTGGGATTAATTATTGGGGGTTAATTAATCAGGTCCTTTTAAAGGGGGTCAACTAATGGGGTTCTATTAATGGGAGTTAATTAATGGGGTCA
>NW_023304766.1:0-273 GCF_011077185.1 Oxyura jamaicensis
ACCGCGCACTCTGCCCACAAGCCCCGCCCACGAGCCGCAAACCCCGCCCACCCCGCTAACGGCCCGCCCATTGCCGTTATATTGGGGTTCAGGAGGGGGGTGGGGCCACGAGGAGGCCACGCCCACACCGTAGCCACGCCCCCCGAACAGCCACACCCACACCAGCCCCCGCCCACCCCCATAAAACCCCGCCCACCCCTTTTTACCCCACCCATTCCCCTTGATTTGGGGTTCAGGAAGGGGCTGGGGCCACGAGGAGGCCACGCCCACATC
>NW_023304766.1:373-692 GCF_011077185.1 Oxyura jamaicensis
CCCGCCCCTTTTGGAGGCCCCGCCCCGCAGGCGCTGCTCCTCCTCCTCCTGCTCCTTGCGCCGCCGCTCGCGCTCCCGGGCCCGCGCCGCCCGCTCCGCCTGCTTCTGGATGAACTGCGCCCGGGGGGGCGGGGCCTGGCGTCAGGCCACGCCCCCCCCCCCCCCACGCCCCCAAACAGGCCACGCCCACCCGAGACCCCGCCCACCGGCCACGAGCCCCGCCCGCGAGCCGCAAACCCCGCCCACCCTGCTAACGGCCCGCCCATTCCCGTTATATTGGGGTTCAGGAGGGGGGTGGGGCCACGAGGAGGCCACGCCC
>NW_023304767.1:0-1050 GCF_011077185.1 Oxyura jamaicensis
TAGAGGCAGAGATGGGAATGGGATGGGGATGGGGATTGAGATGGGGACAGGGACAGGGCTGGGGCTGGCCCCATCCTGACCTTGGCCCTGGAGGTGCTGATGTTCTCCATGTTCTCGATGCTGCTGACGCAGTTGTTGGGGACCTTGCTGCAGGCCAGCCGGATGTAGTCCCAGAAGCCGCGCTGCCCATCCGAGCTGAACCAGCTGACGGGGCCTGCGGGGACGGGGCCGATTCGGGGCTGCCGCACCAGCACTGCCGGCCCCAGCAACCCCGGGCCCTGCACCCGGCGCATGACGGCCGCGTGTCCCCACCCGGCGCTTGGCACGGGGACAGGGATGGGGACAGGGACACGCGAGGGTCCCCGCGCTACCTTTAAAGCGGTGGCTGAGGATCTGCTCGAGGATGGCGGCGAAGTTGACGAACTCCTCGGAGGAGTCGTCGATGGGCTCCGCCGTGTATTTCTCCAGCAGGGTCTTCACCGAGAACCTGGCGGGGGACACACACGGGTGTCACGGGGCGGGAGGGGACGGGGCTGCGACGGGGCCAAAACTCCCCGGTGCCCTGCCAGGCCACGCGTTTTCAGCCCCAAAAGGCCTATTCCTCCCCAAAATGGGGCCTGCATCTCTGCGTGGGCACAGGCACAGCGCCGGCTGTCTCCGTTTTGGCTCGAGCACCCAAAACCCAACCGAAGGCGCTGGGCACACCGCGTGCCCCCGCTCCCCACACCACCTGCGGCGGGGAAGGGGACGCCCGGAGGGGGAGGACGGCGCCGTCCCTGCCAAGCCCTGCAGGACGCGCGGGCTCCGGCTCCTTGTCCCCACGTCCCCGGGGAGCCCGCGGGGCGGCCGCCGCTGCCCCTCGGCGCGAGCGGCCAGGAAGGGCGAACAAAGGCCCCCTTCCTCCCCGGCCGCGCGCGGGCGGTGATGGCTTCCCCTTCCGCTGGCCGCAGGGAGGGCCGAGGCCCGGCCGAGGCCGGAGGATCGGGCCCGTGGAGGCCGGGGATGGGGAGGATGCAGGGGGGCAACTTGGGGGGCACGGGGTGGGAGCGC
>NW_023304768.1:0-1177 GCF_011077185.1 Oxyura jamaicensis
GACGCAGGCGGTGGGGGGGCCCCGCGGCGCGGCCCCGGGCTGCTCCCACCGCAGGACGCGCACCGGGCGGCTCACCAGTCCTCCGGCTTCGGCACCGTCGCGTCCCGGTACTTCTCCTCCAGCTCGGCGTTCCTCTTCATCAAGTACTGTGGGGAAGGGGACGGGGCTGCAGCACGGCAGGGGCAGGATCCCGGCTGCTGACGGAGCCCCAGCCCTGCCGGTCGCTCCCTGCTGCTGCTGGGGACCGGCCGGCCCCGTGCCGCTCACCTCCCGGTCCGGGATGACGGTGCTCTGCCGGCTGGCGACGGCCCCGATCTGGCTGCTCCTGGGGCGGGAGTGGAAGTACTGCTCCGACTCCTCCTCTGACAGCCGCTGCACCGAGCCCTCGATCCGCACCTGCACGGGGCAGCCTCGGGTGGGCTCGGGCTGCCCGCGGGCCCCGGCAGCCCCCAGGAGAGGCCCCGCGCCGCTCCCCACGTCCCCACCGCGCGGACGCCCCCGTCCCGCCTCGCCCCCGTCCCGCCTCGCTGCACGGGGCCGTCCCTCACAGCCCAGCAGGAGGGACGGGACCCCCAAGCCCCGAGGCACGAGCCCCGGACCCCAGCCCGCGGGGCCCTGACACCGCGCCGAGGACGGGGCCTCGTCCCTCCACCGGGACACACCTGGCGGTGGAGGGGCTCCCAGTAGAAGACGAGCGAGGCGAAGGGGTTGCAGTCCTGCGGCGCAGCAGAGCCGTCAGTGGGCGGGCGGCCCCCCGGGGCACCGCGACGCCGGTGGGGGGACCCAGGTGGGCCCGGCCCGCAGCCCCCCGCCCCCGGCGCTCACCAGCTCCCTGCCCTTGCGGCTCTGGCGGTTGGTGAAGAAGCGGAAGCCGTCCTGCCCGAAGCCCTTCAGCAGCACCATGCGGGCCGAGGGCTTCCCGTCCCTGCGGCGGGAGGCGGCGGCGGTGAGCGGGCGGCGGCGGGGCCCCCCCGCGCCCCCCCGGCCTCACCTGCTGCAGGTGGCCAGGCACATGGCGTTGGCCTCGCCCACGGCCGGGCACCGCGCCGCCTCCGCCAGCCAGGCCCCGAACTGCGCCACCGGGTCGCGGGAGGCCAGGTGCCGCTCCTCGAACGCCTGCGGGGGACGGGGCCGCCGTCAGCGCCCCCTGGCGTGGACACGGGGCCCGCCCGGCCCC
>NW_023304769.1:0-1639 GCF_011077185.1 Oxyura jamaicensis
GCACGTGACCTTGCACAGGGCACTCCAAAGTCTCCCTCGCTTCCCAAGCAGGGAACTGCCTCTCGGCTGTTGGGGCAGAAGCCAGCCACGGGGACGCGTGCGCCGTGCTCCGAGGTGGCGGCACCTCGGGGGACCCCTCCGCAAAGTGGGCGCGAGGACCGGAGGGGGCTTGGGGGCTCGGTCCCGCCGCTGCCCACGGCACCGGCTGTGCCACCCAAAACAACGGCCACCACGGTCCCTCCCGCGTGCGTGTGCCCACAGCGCTCTCTTCACACCATTTCTGGCCTCCGGCTCAGCCAAAGCCACGCGAGGAGAGCTCACGGCATCCCCGACAGCTGCCTGCAAAGCCCCTGGCAGCCCTGCTGGGGACAGGGGCCGCGGCGGGGGGCCGGCTCCTGCCTCTCCCTGCCCCAGCTCCTCGGCAGCTCCCCTGAGCTCAGACCCGAACCACCGAGGAGACGACAGCCACGCGGGAAGCGCCCGACGCTGCAACTCAGCGCTAACGTCCGCACGGCGCGGCCAGGGAGACGTCGAGGCTGAACACGGCGCGACAAAGAAACCAGCGCCAAAAGGGAGAGAGAGGAGCAGGGACCAGGGCTCGATTGCGTCACAGCGTCTGAAAGGTTATGCCCAGACAGAAAAATAAACCACTTTCCAGTTCACCTCTCCCCACCCCTCTGTGATGAAAACCAAGCCATAAACATCTCAACTGGACGAACTCCAGAGCCGAGTAACCCAACCACCCCGCCGACACCTGGGCTGGGGCTGTTACCCAACGCCCGTGTTTATTTCCCAGCGTTATTTTATCGGTTTCACAACACAAAGCTACGTGCACGCCTTGAAGCGCTGACCCCGGCCCGTGCTCCCCTTCCAGAACCGCTTTCACACCAAGAACAAAGCCAACGGAAAGGAAAACGACCCCGCACGCACCCAGAGCCTCCGACCGCGCTGCGCCCCGGCCCCACCAACCCCCGAGCAGCAGCCTGCCGCTCCCAGGCACTAAGCACGTGCCGCAAAGCGCCGCTCGCTCCGAGGGCCATCGAAGCAGCGAGGGCCGTGGGCCCGAGCTCTCCAGGAGCTCCCCCTCCTTCCCACCGCGCGCCGAAGGAGCCGCCTACCTCTTTGGTCAGGTCCCCGTTCACCGGGGGAGCCACCGCTCCCAGGTCCTCCAGCTCCTCCCCGAAGCCCTGCTCGGCCCCGCTCTCCCTCACGCCGCCGTCGGGGCCGCTCCCATCCTGCAGGCCGCCGCCGTTCTCGAGGGCGATGCCGGCGCCGGGCTGGGTGCCGGACACGGAGCCCTCGGGGTCCCTGTGCACCAGCCAGGCGCTCACCTCGGTGGTGGGCACCTGAAACCTGTCCAGGGCCCTGACCTGGTTGAGCAGGCGGCGGGCCGTGAAGTAATAGTCCAGGTCTACGCTCTTGGGGTGGATGCCATAGCCGTCCAAGGTGTTGCGCAGGTTGTGGAACTGGGTCTGGGTGTAGGCCGAGCTCTGCCCGAGGATGATCTCCCGCAGGGGGGGCAGCTGCGAGGTCAGGTAGGTGTCCACGTCCACGCGGACACCGATCAGGCTGAGCAGGATGGTGAACTGGATGAGGCCTTCCGTGAAGTATTTCTTCAGAGAAAGCATTTCTGGGGGGG
>NW_023304770.1:0-1804 GCF_011077185.1 Oxyura jamaicensis
CCCCCCCCCCAGTCCTGCCCAGCACAAGAGGGGGGGGCTGCCGGACCCCCTCCCCAACCCCAGGGTGGGGTCCCAGGGGACACAGCCTGGGGCAGGCTCAGCAGCACCGCTCCCAAGGGGGGGGGGCACAGAGCCCAGAGTTGGAGGGTCCCAGCCCCAAGGGATGCCCCGCCCCCCCCCGGGGGGGGGGGGGGGCCCCGGGGCCCGGGGGGGGGGGGGCAGGCTCACCGTCGCGGGACATGCCGACCAGCAGGCACTTCTTGAAGCGGCACTGCTGGCAGCGGTTGCGGTTGATGCGGACGATGGAGCAGTTCTCATTCTTCAGGCACTTCTTGTACTGGATGTTCTGCTGGATGCTGCGGCGGAAGAAACCCTGCGGGACACCCGGGGGGGGGGGGGGGGGGGGGGCGGTCACTCCGGGTCCCCGTGTCCCCAGCATCCTCCTCACCTCCCCCTCCTCCTTATGCTCCGTCTGCTCCGGCCCCCCCCCCCCCCCCCCCCCCCCCGTACCTTGCAGCCCTCGCAGGCGTGGACGCCGTAGTGGAAGCCGGAGGCGACGTCCCCGCAGACCTTGCAGAGCAGCACCATGCCGTTCAGCTCTGCGGGGGGACGGGGGGGGGTGAGCAGCACCCTGGGGTGCTGGGGGGGCACCCCCCCCCCCCCCCCCAACACCCCCCCCCCCCACCCAAATTCCCCCCCATACTCACTGGTGACGGTGCTGCCGCTCTTGCTGGGCGAGCTGCGCCGCCGCTCGTCCGCCGGCACCGGCGGCGCACCGGGGAAGCTCCCCGAGGAGCCGTACGAGGAGGAGGAGGAGGAGGAGGAGGAGGAAGAAGAAGGGGAGCCGTCCTCGTGGGGGGGCAGCGAGCCCCCCCCGTAGGCACGGGAGTCCTGCAGGGAGCCGGTGGGCGACGGGGGGAAGTAGGAGGGGAAGGGCTGGGAGCTGCCGCTGGAGCTGTCGCTGCAGAGCGAGACGGGGCTGGTGCGGCTGGGCGACGAGCCGCTGGAGCCCACGTAGCTGATCACACCGCCTGCGGGCACAGCGGGCACCGTGAGGCTGGGGGGGGGGCCCGGGGGGGGGGGGGGAGAACCGCACGTGCCGGCGGGGAGCACCCCGGAAAGGGCCGGGGCTGGCAGCGCCCTTGGGAGCGCCCCGGTGCCGCGGCCGCACGTGTGCCGCGCGCCCTGAGTCAGGCGGCGCCGGCGGCACGGGCACACGTGGGACGGGGACACGAGCCCTGGAAACGGATGGGGAGGGGGGGGACACGGGGGGGAAGCCCTGGGTTTGGGGTGGGGGGGGGCAGCTCCGGCCTCACGGCGCAGCCCCCAGCCCCACGGCGCAGCCCCCAGCCCCACGGCGCATTGGGAGCCCCGACGGTGGGTATGGGTGGGGAAGGGGGGGGCTGCATGTAGGGGACCCCGCAAAACCTGGGGGCACCCTGGGGACGGTGGGGGTGGCACAGAACCCCCCCCAGCCACGAGGGCTCAGCCCCGCTGCTGCACCCAGGGGTGGCCAGCGCAGGATGCGGCCCCGGCGGGGGGCCCCGCCCCCCCCCCCCCCTCCCCCCCCCCCCCCCAGGCGCACAGCGGCCGTGGCTGACTCAGGGCCAGGCACGTGGCGGGTGGCGCGGGGACACACGGGTGGCCACGGCCATGTGTCGGCCGCCCCACGCGCTGCCCCCGGCCACCACCGCCCCCCCCCTTTTATTCTCCCCCCCCTCCCTTTTTATTCCCCACCCCCCGTCTTTATTCCTCCTCCCCCCTCCCGGCCTCGCCGTGCCAGCCCCGAAGCAGGTCACCGAAT
>NW_023304771.1:0-428 GCF_011077185.1 Oxyura jamaicensis
CCCAGTTTGCTCTCCCAGTAACCCCCAGTACCTCCCAGTAACCCCCAGTAAGCCCCGAGTAAGCCCCCAGTACTCCCAGTAACCCTCCAGTACTCCCAGAAAACTCCCCAGTACTGGAACTCCTCCTTGTTCACTCCCCGGCTGCACCAGGGCGGTCTCCCAGTGCCCTTAGGGCCATCCCAGTAACCCCAGTTTGCTCTCCCAGTGCTCCCAGTAACCCCAGTTCTGTCACAGCTTGCTCTCCCAGTTAGTCCAAACTACTCCAGCACGGCCTCCCAGTGCTCCCAGTGCTCCCAGTACCCACCGGGGACGTGCTGGTCACCGAACTTGACGGCGATGATGGAGTTGCCGGGCTCGGTGGGGCAGTCCAGCCCCCAGTAACCCCAGTAGAGCCCCCCAGCACCCCCAGGACAGCCCCCAGCACCCCC
>NW_023304771.1:528-1125 GCF_011077185.1 Oxyura jamaicensis
GAGTTGCCGGGCTCGGTGGGGCAGTCCAGCCCCCAGTAGAGCCCCCCAGCACCCCCAGGACAGCCCCCAGCACCCCCAGCACGGCCTCCCAGTGCTCCCAGTGCCCCCAGCACGGCCTCCCAGTGCTCCCAGTGCTCCCAGTACCCACCGGGGACGTGCTGGTCACCGAACTTGACGGCGATGATGTAGTTGCCGGGCTCGGTGGGGCAGTAGGCCACGCGGCAGGTGCCGTCCTCCAGCTCCTCGGTGGTGATGTCGACCTTGCTGGGGCCCTCGATGGACAGGCTCAGCCCGCCGTACCCTGGGGAGGGGGCTGTTTAGGGGGGGGGGGACCCCAAAAAGAGGGACCCCCGGGGGATCCCAGATCCCTTGAGACCCCCGGGGGACCCCAGACCCCTTTTAGGGGCACCAGGGGACCCCCAGGATAGGGCTGGGGACACGCAGGCCCCTTTTAGGGACCCCAGGGGACCCCCAGATCCCTTGAGCGACCCCCGGGGGACCCCCAGACCCCTTGAGAGACCCCCGGGGGACCCCCAGATCCCTTGAGAGACCCCCGGGGGACCCCAGACCCCTTGAGAGACCCCCGGGGACCCCCCA
>NW_023304771.1:1225-2186 GCF_011077185.1 Oxyura jamaicensis
CCCCCAGCACGGCCTCCCAGTGCCCCCAGCACGGCCTCCCAGTGCTCCCAGTGCTCCCAGTACCCACCGGGGACGTGCTGGTCACCGAACTTGACGGCGATGATGTAGTTGCCGGGCTCGGTGGGGCAGTAGGCCACGCGGCAGGTGCCGTCCTCCAGCTCCTCGGTGGTGATGTCGACCTTGCTGGGGCCCTCGATGGACAGGCTCAGCCCGCCGTACCCTGGGGAGGGGGCTGTTTAGGGGGGGGGGACCCCAAAAAGAGGGACCCCCGGGGGATCCCAGACCCCTTGAGAGACCCTGGGGGACCCCCAGATCCCTTGAGAGACCCCCAGACCCATTGAGAGACCCCCGGGGGACCCCAGACCCCTTTTAGGGGCACCAGGGGACCCCCAGGATAGGGCTGGGGACACGCAGGCCCCCTTTTAGGGACCCCGGGGGACCCCAGACCCCTTGAGAGACCCCCGGGGGACCTCCAGATCCCTTGAGACCTCCAGACCCCTTTAGAGACCCCCGGGGGACCCCCAGATCCCTTGAGAGACCCCTGGGGGATCCCCAGATCCCTTGAGAGACCCCTGGGGGACCCCCAGATCCCTTTAGAGACCCCTGGGGGATCCCCAGACCCCTTGAGAGACCCCCGGGGGATCCCCCCAATAGGGCTGGGACACCCAGGCCCCTTTAGAGACCCCCGGGGGATCCCCAGGCCCCTTGAGAGACCCCCGGGGGATCCCCAGACCCCTTGAGAGACCCCAGGGGACCCCCCAATAGGGCTGGAGACCCCCACTATGGGCCTGAGGACCCCCAGACCCCTTTTAGGGACCCCAGGGGACCCACACGATAGGGCTGGGGACCCCCCAGAGCGGCCCCAAAGCCCCTGGGGCAGCCCCAGACCCCTTGTGGGGACCCCAGGGGACCCCCAAGATGGGTCCAGACCCCTCTGGGAGACCCCAGGGGACCCCCAGCG
>NW_023304772.1:0-1080 GCF_011077185.1 Oxyura jamaicensis
CTGGCCCTTTAAATTATCCAGGAGGTCGTAAAAGGGGTGGCCACGCCCCCCAGGGGTGGCCACGCCCCCTCGGTTTAACCCCGCCCCTTTGGCTTGGGCTACATCCCCGACTTTGCATTGTCCGTTTAGGGTTCGCTGGCCCTTTAAATAATTTGCCTGGGGTGCTGTAACCACGCCCCCTTCCTGTGGCCACGCCTCCTTTTTGTAGCCACACCCCCTTTCTGTAGGCACAGAAGGTTCTTATTTTTGGCCCTGCCCCATTTGTTTTGTCCCCACCCCTGTTTAGCACCGAGCATTTTGGGGTGCGGGCCCTTTAAATTATCTGGGAGACCGGGGAGGGGGTGGCCACGCCCCCCAGGGGTGGCCACACCCCCTTGGTTTAACCCCACCCCTTTGGTTTGCGCCACGCTCCCTGACTTTGCATTGTCCATTTAGGGGGCGCTGGCCCTTTAAATAATCTGTGTGGGATGGTGTAGCCCCGCCCCTTTCCTGTAGCCATGCCCCTTTCGTGTAGGCACACTTTTTTTTGGCCCCGCCCCATTTGTTCTGTCCCCGCCCCTATTTGGCACCGACCATTTTGGGGTGCGGGCCCTTTAAATTATCCAGGAGATCGTGAAGGGGGTGGCCACGCCCCCTAGGGGTGGCCACGCCCCCTCACTTTCACCCCGCCCCTTTGTTTTGGGCCACACCCCCTGGCTTAGCACTGCCCATTTCAGGTGCGCTGTGCCTTTAAATAATCTGTGTGGGGTGGTGTAGCCACGCCTCTTACTGTAGCCACGCCCCTTTCCTGTGGCCACGCCCCCTTTCTGTAGCCACATTCTCTTTACTTTGGCCACACCCCCCATTTAACAGCAACCATTTTGGGGTGCTGGCCCTTTAAATCATGTCAGTGTGTGGCCACGCCCCCTGGTCATAGCCCCACCCCCACCTAGGCCACACCCCTTACCTTGGCCACGCCTCTCAGCCACGCCCACTTGTTGGCCACACCCATTAGGTTGCCCCCAGCCACCCCGGGGGGGCGCTGGCCCTTTAAATCCTCCTTATGGCTTTAGTGCCATTTGCATGGCCACGCCCCCGTGC
>NW_023304773.1:0-7952 GCF_011077185.1 Oxyura jamaicensis
GTCGTGTCTGTCCCCCCTCCAACCCCCCCCAAGCTCGGTCAGCGCCTCCTTAACCCCCCTCCCAGGGAAGCTGCCGCTGGAGTCCATCCAGGTGGTGCTGGAGGAGCTCCGCAAAAACGGTGGGTGTCCGTCTGTCCATCGGGGTGGGGTCTGTCCCGTACCCCGGGGGCTGTGCCCCACCGGGCAGGCACCGTCCCGCTGCAGAAGCAGCTCTGGGGCTCTCCCCGTGCCAGCCCCCGGGGCCAGGTCGCCCCTTCTGCAGCCCCTGAGGTCCCCAGCTGCACGAGGAGGGGGCTCGGGGGAAATCTGAGGTCTGCGCCCATCCGTCCATCGGGGTGGGGGGTCTGTCCCGTACCCCAGGGGCTCTGCCCCCCCGTCCCGCTGCAGGAGCAGCCCCCGGGGCCTGCTCACCCCTTCTGCAGCCCCTCGGGTCTCCAGCTGCGTGAGGAGGGGGCTCGGGGGAAATCCCAGCTCCCGGAGGCTCCTGGGGGAGCTGGAGCACGGAGGGGGGCAGCAGCACCTCCAGCCGCCCGCAGGCGCGGTGCCGTGATTGCTGTCCCAGCCCCGTGCTCTGCCTCTGAAGCCTTTCTCCTATTGATTCCAGGGAACCTGGAGTGGTTGGACAAGAACAAAACCAGCTTCCTCATCATGTGGAGGAGACCCGAGGAGTGGGGAAAGCTCATCTACCAGTGGGTGAGGAGGCAGAGGCTGCCCCAGCGCGCAGAGCAGCCCTTCCCTGTCCGGAGGGCCTCGTGTCAAAGGCTGCTGGGACTTCTCCCTCGTGCTTTCCCGCTACTTCTGTTTCCATTCTCTTCGCTGCGTTGGGCTGTGTTAGCACCCTCGGCTGTCATTTCTTGCCTTTCGGATGCCCCAGCAAGTCCTGAGGGTGGCTTTGCTCGTTGGGTGCTGCCCACGTTACATTTCGTTCGTGCTGGGGTCGTGCTGAGGGCGTTGAATCGTGCAGGCGAGGTCTGCTAAATGCTCTTACGTTTCCAGGTGTCGAAGAACGGCTTGACCAACTCCGTGTTCACGCTGTATGAGCTGGCCAGCGGGGATGATACTGCAGATGAAGGTAATGCCACGTCCTGCGGCGGCTTTTCAGGGCGCGCTTGATTTGAAATACCCAAACAGAGGATTGCCAGAACGTAGATGAAGCGTTTTAAAGTTCCCGTATGCAAGCTCACGCTGATCACCACCGGGAAAAGCAGCTTGGAAGGCTTCTCAGCACGTTGCGTTAACACCTGCCTGTTCTCACCGGTTGGGATTTATGCTGCCCAGCCTTCCCAGCACCCAGCTCTTTGCCTGGTGTGAGGCGCAGGCTATTTAATTTTCACGCCTGGCTTCTTCGCTGCCTCGGAGACAGCTCTTGCTCGCTGCCCCCTGTCTGCTGACCTGCAGGCTCTGTGGCTGACGCGGCAGCGCGGTGAGGACTCGATCAGCGGAGCCGTGTGGGTTTGCTGTAGCGTTTCGGTGCTGGAGTCTGAGAGGTGCCCTGCAGGGCCTTCTGTCTGCGCTGTCACCGCCCCGTAGATGTCGTGAGCCTCTTTTTTTTTTTTTCTTCTTGTTCTTGCTGACGGGGCTGCCTGTCCTTCCCCTAGAGTTCCACGGCCTGGATGAGGCCATGCTGCTTCGTGCCCTGCAAGCCCTGCAGCAAGAGCACAAGGCTGAAATCATCACGCTGGACGACGGCCGAGGCGTCAAGTTCTTCTGATGGGAGCCCTCTCCCTGCCGCTCCTCTCCGGCTGCTGAAATGTTTCTAGCTGCGAAGGTTTCATCTCCTGGCCTGGTTTCAAGCCGTGTCTGCAAGCAGCTGCATGCTCGGGATTTCTTGGGGCGAGGAGAATCTGTGAAGCCTTCCAAAGACATGACTTTTTTAGAAATATTCAGAGATCCTCCGTCTTTCTTTCCTCCCTGTTGTTTTTGAGAGGCTAAAGCTGCTCTCAGCGGTTCCGGGAGGGACCACCCAGAAGTGAAACAAGGGAACTGCTCCCGTGGCTGCTCCTGGGAGAGCCGGGGACGGGCTCTTCTGTGGCTGGTCAGGCTTGGCCTCTGAGGGCAGCTCCTTCCCACCTTCCAGCCGCGTGCCCGGGCTCGGCAGTCCCCGCTGCTCGGGCTGGAGCCAGGCAGACAGGACGTGCTGCTGCGGTGCAAAAGACCTCGCTGGAAGAACCACGTGCTCGCTGCAGAGCAGGCTGCGTGGCGGGGCGGGTGCCAAGGAGCTAATCTGAAGTAATTAAAATGACATGTATTTATAGAGCCGCCTGGCTCTTTTGGTCTATCTTTATTTTTCCATCCGAAACAAAACACAAGGGCCCACCGAACCCCTGCCCTTCAGCTGCGTCTCCTTGCTGCGCTGTACAAACAGCGTGTGCTGGGTGGGGGGGGGCCTGCAAAGCCCCCCCCAGTGCCGGGGCTTTTCCATGTGCTATGGACTGCGGGGGCTCCTTCTGCCTGTCCTCGGGGCCACGCTTGCCTTCATCTCCACGTGCGATCCGCCGAAAATCTAACGGGTTTGTTGCGGAGGTGGCGGGGTAAGCTCTAAGATGAGAGGCTGGTGGAGGTTGTGCTGGAGTTCCAGATTCTCGGTGCTGATAATGAAGTGTGCAGCTCCTTGGAAGCTGACCCAGGTACACTCTTTGACCCGATAAATCCTTAATCACTGACCAGGGAGCTCCGCTAGGGACAGATCGAGCTCCCCTGGGGAAGGATCGAGCTCCACTTGCTCAGTCTTTGCCTCGGCGCTCGCCACGGGCGGATGCGGGGCACTGCGCTGCAGTGACCTTTAATCCAACCCCCTGAGGTCGTTTTTAGGATCTGGCAGAGCAGACGGCTCGCGTCCCTCTGGCACGCTCCAGCTGGCGCTGAGCAGCTCGTCCTCCCCTCCCAGCCCCTCGCTGGGCTCCTCGGCTCCGGTCCAGCCGCGGTGCTGTTGGCACCCGTTGGCGGCGGTGGTAATCGGCAGCGCAGACGAGATGCCAGAGCCCAGGCTGGGTTTGTGGGACTGGGGGAATTTTAAAACCTCTTTTTCTGTAGCAGGAGCCCGTTGCCATTCATTCTGCGCTGGGCTGTAGCCGTCTGCTCGCAGACGCGGCGCTCCCGGAGCTGCGCTGGGAGGCTGGTGGCAAAAGTTCCTCCGTGTCCTGTTCCGCTGTGCTACAGAGTGGAGGAAACCGGTGTTCACTGGTTGCACTGGGGCCCTCCCCGTGTGTTTGCAGCTCACAGAACACCCAGGAAAGTCTCTGCACGGGGGCTGTGCACCGCCAGCATCTCCCTGGGGCTTGGTTCAGTGCCTGGGGTCTGCCTTTCTCCTTTTCACGCCACCCCCGCTGACTTTCCCTCTCTCGGTGCCGTTCCCTTCCCTGCTCGCTGCTGTCGTTCCCCTGCGGGATTTGTCCCCCCCCGCAGGATGTTTCTGTGCTGGACATTCTGTGCATTTAATTGCATCCGCGTTTGACCCGGGATAATGAGTCTGCAGCAGACAAGCCCAGGCTGTTTGTACTTCTCCCTCTGCCCGTGCGTGGTGCTGACCTCTCGCGTTGTGTCCCGAGCCGCCTGTGCTGGATGTAACCTCGCCGTCCTTGAGCCGCTCTGCGTTCTTAATTAAATTTGCTCCCTTCTTAGGAAATGGCTGATGTGACATTAGATAAGCTTAAAACTAAGCCTTTTGCTTTCCAAGGCTCTCCTGGCAGAGGTTCGTGGCTCGTTTTTCAGCTTCCTCCTCGCTTGCTCAGCGAGGTGAGGAGGAAGAGTGTGCTTCCCCTCAGCCCACCCTCCCGGGACGGGCTGCCGCCGCTTTTCCATGCGGGTTTTCTGGCTGTGGCGGCGGTGAGCCGCACACCAACCCTGCTCCGGGGGCGAGCTGGAGCTCGTGGTGATGTAAGCACCTGCTCGCAGGTACAAAACAAAGCCTTTTTATTGTCCTCCCAAACCGGCCTCCTTATCTTCGCGCGGCGCTTTATGGCGTGGAGTGCCGTAATCGCGGGGTTGGGACAGCAGAGCCCGTCTGCTTCACGCTGCCCGGGGATGCTCCAAACCCCTGGTTTGGGAGCCCCGAGGTGCTGGCTGGATAGGAAGGAGATGAATTAACCTGCAGGGAGCGGGATAGCCTCCAACCACGACTTTCCTGTACCTAAAGCAGCTCCTCCCCGTGCGCGGCGCTGCGGCCGTGCGCGCTCCCGGAACGAGGCAAAGGGCAGGGGAGGTTTGTGTTCGTTTCCATGCGGGGCTGAATTGGCTCGGGCAGCTTCCCCTCGGCCTCTCCCGTGGTAGCTGCGAGCTGCCTGGGCAGGGTGTCGGAGTCTGCACCAGCGCAGAGGGACCCAAGCTCTCTTCATGGGGGGTTAGTTCTGCCCTGATCGAGGTAGGGCTGCGGTTAAGGAAGCTGGTTCGGAGAGGGAGCAGGCACGAGGCAGAGCCCTGCTCCCTCCGTGTTTTTTGGCGGAAAGAAATCAAACAATTCCAAGTAACCAAGAATAAAACAACTTGAAAGCGTGCGATCCAGCAGGGCAGAGGGAGCTGAAGCAGGGGGCGCAGCCCTGGGACGAGGCGTGGGGCTGCGTGCCAAGAGGAGAGCAGCCGAGCGCCCTGAGCTTGGCCACCAACGCTGCCAAAAGCCTCGTGGGGCAGATATGGCATCCTGGGGCAGCGACACCTCGCCGGGACAAGGCAGGGACCCTGCTGGATGGTGCTGGGTCATGGGATGCGGTGGTTCCCCGGCATGTGCCCGTGGGTGCTGGTCCCCAGCTCCGGCTCTGAGGTCACCGTCGCTGTCTGGATGCGCCGATTAGGGCTCGTGGGCCGGGGCGAGGTGGAGCGCAGGGGGCTGGGGCCGAGATAAGGCGCTATCAGGCCGTGCACACTCGGCTTCTGGAAGGGAGAGAGCTCGGAGGGGTTTTTCTTGAGCTGGTTGAGGACCAAGAGTTGCTTCAGTCTGATAAATTTATGAGTTGGGATCATTCGTGTGCGGGTTGCTTCTGTCATTCTGGGCTAAGGAAATCCTCAGCAGAGTTATCTGCTGGGGCTAAGGTCACGGCTGAGGTTGGAGTGACACCTCCTCCTCCCCAAATTTCCACGCTTTAGGGTATGGGGACATGCTGGAAGGGGAGGCTGAGGCTCCCAGCAGATGTGGGATGCTGAAGCCAAGCAGGACACGTCCCCTTTGTCACTGGGGAGCCTTTCTCCTCCTCCTCCCTGGCCCTCCCGTGCTGGGGATGCTCAGCTCCCACGCGGCCCCCCCTGGGCAGAGGAGCTCTGCGGATACGCCGGCTCTGCTGCGTTTGGGCCCGTCCCGGCTGATAATTTCTGGCAGGGCTCGCTGGAGTCGGTCTTTGATTAGCGATCTGATCCCGAGGAGGGTGATCGCAGTCTCCTGCTCTCTTCCTGGCAGCCAAAAAATAGGCAAAGCTGCCTGGCTGCAGCGGTTCCTCAAAGCGAAGGGCTGGCACCAGGAGCCCGGGAGGAATGTCACCCTGATAACGTGCCGGGGAGCCCCGTGTGTTTTCCGAGCACTGGCAGGGCTCACTGTGGGCTGGAGCTTTCTGATTTCAGCCCAAGCCTGGCTCCAGCTTGGTGACTTGGGGGTGGGCTGGGAGGGGACCTGCGTCCCTCCGCTGGGTCACTTCGCTCCTGCCACGTCCGTGGCGCTCCTGGGCTGCGGAGAGGAGACTCCTCCAGCTGCTCACCATGGAGGTGTGGGAGGACGGCGAGCAGGGCGAGCTTCGTGCCCAATTTCCACCCATCTGCAGGGGCCTCACCTGGGCCACCCGTTCTCTGCTCCTCCGGGACCTTTCGAGGCATCTCCTTCCACGGTGAAAACATTCGGTGACGGGACACGAGCCTGCTAGGAACGAAACAGGGAGCCCTGCCTGGATCCTCGAGTCTGAGCCCTCGCCGAGGAGCACGGGCTCCTCGCCAGCCCCGGACGTGTCCCAGCAGCTTGGCAGGGAGCGGGGCTGGAGGTGCCCGCAGGGCTACACCCATCGCCGCCAACGGAGCTGGGGCCGAGCGGGAGCATCTTCGCGCTGATCCTGGGCAGGGTGCAGCTGAGCACAGCGCATTGTTTGGCGCCGCTGAGTCAATCCCTGCCAGGTTTTAGAAGGCAGAAGCCTCCCACACCAGGGACAGCGCAGCACCGCACCTAGCAGCCCCATCGTTCCTGGCTTTGGGCTCTGGCAGACGTCGCTGCCTGCTGCCGAGGGCCAGGAGGCTGCAGTCACTGCTGCCTCTGCCGCTGCTTCTGCCACTGCCTCTGCCTCTGCTGCAGGCACCAGGCACAGCCCGGGCTGTGCACCCCGAGCAGCCTCCGGTGTCTTTTCCCCCAGGAACGTGCCCTGGGCATGCTGTTGGGAGCGTAGGGTGGGTCAGGACGCAGTCCCTGCTCTCAGCTCGCCAGCCCGTGCTGCACAAGAGCGGTTTGCAGCAAGTGGAGACACCTGGCCCGGTTCCCTTCCTGGGGAAAATATCCCCCGGCCCCCTTTTTGGGAGAACTGGGGGGGGGGGGAGGATGAACGAGCAGGGTCATGTGGAGGTAGCAGAGGTCTGCCTGCGTGCAGGAGATTAGCCTCTGGACGCTCAGCCTGCCCAGGGCTTCATGGAAACAACATTTCATTAACTGCAGCTCCCTCCTCCCGCCCGGACAGGGGGGGTTTGTGGGGCTGCAGCCGTGCCGCAGGTTGGCACTGTAAATCTGCGCAGAGGACACGGCCGTGCTAACGCCTCAATCGTCCCCTTAATGTTTCCTGTATCGTCAAGCAGAAACAATCCGACCTTAGGGAAAAGAAATTAACGCCAGCCTCAATTGCTTTGTGTTTTGTGTAAACAGCTTCACCGGGCAGAACAACCTCATCGCTTAAGCTGTAGAGACAACAAGCTCTTGTCTGGGCTCCCTGGCTAGCGCGTGGCTGAAAGACACGTTCCTATCTGGGTATTTGCATGACCCTAATTTCAGGATTTCACCCAGCAGTAAACCCCGGGAGGAGCGGGGCAGGAGCTGATAGCATGTCAGCACCGCTGCAGCTGCCCAGGACCGGGGGGAGCCGCAGCCTCTGGCCAACACGGTGCTCGGAGACCTCCCGTGCAAAGCCCTGAGCAAACGTCTCAGAGGAGCACATCCCCGTGGCTTGGTTTAGCCTCCGTCCCCCAGCCCAGTGTCCTGCTTATGGCAGTCCCACGGTGGGCCCGTGCCCAGCGCTGCCAGGGGGGGCAGCCCAGCCCCAGCGTGGGGCAGGGGGAGGTGGGCACGGACCCAGGGAAGCTCCTGGGGCTGGCTGCTGGTGCCCGGTGCCCATCCCAGGGCTCAGCCTGGTGCCAGTCCCTGTGCCCGGTGCCTGTCCTGGTGCTTGTCGCATGTCTATCCTGGTGCCAGTGTCCATAGTGGTGCTTGAACCAGTGCCTTTCCCGGTACCGGTGTCTGTCCCAGTGCTCTCTCCAGGGCCTTTCCCAGTACCAGTGCCCATCCTGGTGCTTTCCCCAGTGCCCATCCCAGTGCCGTGCCCATTCCAGTGCTTGCTCCGGCGCTCTCCCCAGTGCCTTTCCCAGTACCGGTGTCATCCTGGTGCTCGCCTTGGTGCCTTTCCTGGCACTGGTGCCCATCCCGGTGCTCTCCCCAGTGCCTTTCCCAGTACCATTGCCCATCCCAGTACCAGTGCCCATCCCGGTACCGGTGCCCACCCCGGTGCCCATCCTGGTGCTCTCCCCCGTGCTCTCCACGGCACCGGTGCCCATCCCGGTGCCCATCCCGGTGCCCACCCCGGTGCCCATCCTGGTGCTCTCCCCCGTGCTCTCCACGGCACTGGTGCCCATCCCGGTGCCCATCCCGGTGCCCATCCCGGTGCCCACCCCTCTGCCCGGTGCCGCTGCCACCGGCGCAGCGCACACGAGGGGGGCGGCGGCCGCGCGGAGGCGGGGCCGGACCGGGGCGGGGCCGGTGCCACCGGGCGGGGCCGCTCCGGGGC
>NW_023304774.1:0-2615 GCF_011077185.1 Oxyura jamaicensis
CAATTACAGAACCGTGAGAGCCGTTTAAAACGAGCCCTGTGCTCTGCAGCACAATCGCAGCGTGCGCGGGGCCGGGAGCGGCGAGGAGCAGCGCTGCCCTCGGGCCTGCCGTGCCCGCCCTCGGGCCTGCCGTACCTGCCCGGGCAGCTGCTGGCCGCGGGGCTGCTCCCGTCCCACCCCGAGGCCGCTCCTCGCCGCTCCCCTGGGCCTGACCTGTGGCAGGGGGAGAGACGGGAGCCGGGGTGGTGCAGGACTCCCAGAACAAGCAAGGCTCCAGGTGCTCACGCGGCCCTTCTGGGCCAAACTCAGGCCGATCTGTTCCCATTTTGTCCTCCTAAGTCTAAGGCCCGGGAGCGGAGGGGAGCTGCTCTGCCCCCTCCTGCGGTGCGAGCTGCTGCCTGCCCCGGGGCACTGCGGCCCCTCGGGGGCTGGGGCCTGTGGAAGATGCTATGTCAGGAATCTGTTAAACAGCTCCATACACACACGGCGAGCAGTATTTATGGGGTAATAAACGTCCCAAGTGGTGATGCTGGATGGCCGCTTGGTTTCATGACAAACGCCGGCAGGAAGTTTAAAAATTCTTAATAAAGACTTTATATGGGAAAGAGAAGGGTTGAAAAATGGAATTCCTCTGGAGGAGCAGCGCTGCGCCCGAGGCCCCGGCGGCCTGGCCCTGCCCTTGCACCCGGCCCTGCGTGGGCTCCGCGTGGGAGCCGCGGCTCCGGGCACAGCTTTGCCGGAACCCGGCGCGGAGCGCTGACCTACTTCAGCCCCGGCCCCCCAAAGGCGGCGTGCCGCGGCTCTGCCGGGGCTGCAACCTCCCTCGCGTTAGGATGGAAGCACAGCTTGCTGGGGCAGGAAAGCATTTGGCTGTTAATTGCTTTCTGCCACTGGATATCACAGTTGCTCCTTTTCTTCTTCCCCCCCCCCCCCCAAAAAAAAAAAAAAAAAAAGATTTATTTTTGCTAAAAGTGACATCTCGCTGTTTAAAATATAAGCTAGCACTGAGCAAAGAGGGATCGGGGATTTGCTGAGACCTAGAGGAGTCTGCAGCACGAACTGGGGCATGGAGAAAGTACAGACGGATCTTAGCACATCATTATAAAAACCAAGCAGCTGATGAGCATGGGTTCATCTGGGGCTTCTCGGGGCCGCATTGTGCTACAGTGCCCCGAGGAGAGGGAAGGCGACAGAAGGAAGCAGCTGGAGCCGTGCAGGGCTTTGGGAAGCTCTGCAGGGCTCCGGGCGCCGCCACCCTCCCCGGCTCCTCCGATGCCTTTGGGCATTGCCACCGTCCCCTTCTGCGGGGACACACGGACACGGGCAGACTGGTGGGACAGACGGCATCCCAGCCCGCCGGAGAGCCCTGGGGGGCAGGACGACTTCTCCCCCCGCTCCTCTCCCTGGGCACACAGCAGGGTCGGCAGCGGGACGAAGGCAGGAGGGCGGCAGGGGGGTTGTGTCGGGGCTCTGCCTCCCACCCCAGCCGCTCGGTGCCGCTGCTCGTGTGCCGTGGTGCCGGACCAGCCTCGCTGCACCCCCGGGGCTCCCTGCCGCGGCGGCTGGCCCGCGCTGCTGCATTGTTCGATGACAGATGCTGCTGTCAGCAAGAATCAGGAACGAAAGAAAGGAAGAAAGGAAGCGGGAGAGAAGGAGAGCCTCTGAGGAGACGCCCGGGGAAGCTGCCGCCTCTGCCGTGTCCTGAGCAAACCGGGTTCTCCCGCCGCACCAGCGCGGGGAGGCCTGGGGACAAGCGGACGCGGTGGCTGCCAGGGTCTGTAATGAGCCCGGATCCTGCAGCCACAAATTGCTGTCAGTGCACTGGCTTAATTAGGAAAACAAGGGAAAGAGGGAAAAAGAAAAAAAAAGATCCTGGAGAGTCTTTTTTTTTTTTTTTTTTTGGATGGGTTTTTTCCGTCCCCGCCCGAGGGCGGGTGCAACGGGGCCCCGGTGTGTAATCCTGCCTCGCAGGTCCAGCCGCGGCTTAGGGCAGGAATCCGAGGTATTTGGGAGCAGGGCACGGTGCTGGGAGCTGCGGGGTGGCTCCGGGGCTGCCCCCAGCACGAGGCCGCGGCAGGAGAGGGGCTGGCGGTGGTGGCGGTGTGCGTGCCGTCCCGCCCGGTGCCCTGCCCTTGTCCCTCCCGGGCCCCGCAGACCCGGGGCGCGTTGCACAAGCACCTCCGTGGTGCGGGGACGGCGCCAGCGCGGCCAAAGCCCTGCTCCTCTCCGCGCTCTGGTCCTGCCAAAGCCCAGCAAAGGCCCCAGCGGGGCAAAACGTGGGAGCTTTGCAAATGGGGGGCGTGGGGGGGGGTCAGCGCAGGCAGGCCAGGGCCACCGTCAGGTGGCATCTCCAGGGGCCACCACCCGCGCTGGAGCAGATCCCTGCCCCCGGTTGCTGCAAGAGGCCCCCAGTGCCCCCCCCCCCCCCGTGCACCCCGTCACGGCCCCTACGGGGGGGCCAGGCCCCGATCGCGGCGTGTGCTGGGATCAACGGTCCCGGGCGCAGCAGGGCCACCACTACACATTAACCAGCTGTCCGCCGGGGGGGCTCCCTCCCGGCCAAAATCAACAGCCCCCGGGCTGGGAGCACGGCCGGGGGGGGGGGGGGGGGGGGG
>NW_023304775.1:0-774 GCF_011077185.1 Oxyura jamaicensis
CCCCCCCAGCGTGTCCATGCCCTCCGAGTTCTCCAGCATCTCCTGGATGAGGGGCGGCATCGAGCCGGGGATCTCCATCTTCAGCGTGATCACCCGCTCGGCGCCTGCGGGATGAGGGGTGGGGGTCAGGGGGCGGTGGCACCCCCCCCAAACTGGGACCCTCAAACCAGCAGCTCTGAATGGGCACCCCCAAACCTGCAACGCCCATCCGGTACCCCCAAACCATCACCTCCAAAGCAGCACCTCTGAACAGGCACCCCCAAAGCTGCAACCCCAGTCCGGCACCCCCAAACTGGGACCCCCAAACCGGCACCTCCGAATGGGCACCCCCAAAGCTGCAACCCCAGACTGGCACCCCCGAACCAGCACCCCCAAAACAGCAACCCCAAACCGGCACCTCCGAATAGGCACCCCCAAACCTGCAACCCTGAAGTGCCACCCCCAAAATAGCAACTCCAAACCGGCACCCCCATGGTGCCACCCCCGTACCGCGCCTCTCCCCCAGGAGCAGCCCCAGGGCAGAAGGGACATGGGGACACGTCCCCACCATCCCTGGAGGATGCCGTGGGGGGGATCCCGGAGGATGCTGTGCCCTGGGGAAGGTGCTGAGCCCCAGGGATGCTCCCCCCGGGGACGCCGAGCCCCAGCCGGGCGCCGTCCCCCTCCCCGACGCTCACCCTTGGCGCTGATGCTGCGGAGATCGGTGATCTTCATCAGCATCTTGGGGAACATGTGGGGCTTGTTGGGCCTCCTCTTCCTCACGTAGATCTTCAG
>NW_023304775.1:874-1237 GCF_011077185.1 Oxyura jamaicensis
GGGGGGGGGGGGGGGGGCTGGCTTGTTTCTGTAGGGTCTCTCCCGCACAGCTTTGGGGCTGGGGGCGCGGTGGGCACCCCCCCTGCAGCCCCCTTTCCCCCCCGCCCCCCCAAGGGGGGGCACCCACCTCCGCAGATGAGGCAGATGGCGCTGAGCAGCCCGGTCTTGGCGTCCGTCATCAAGCCGGGGAGCTGCTTGGCGAACTCCACCGTCTTGATGATGCACTTGGTGGACAGCTCGCTGAACTTATCCCACAGGTCGATGTCCAGGGACACCCGCTGCTCCGAGCTGTTGTTCTGCGGGACCGCCGCGGGGAGGTGAGCCGGGGGGCTGCCCGGGGGTTGGGGGTGGGGGGCTGTCCCC
>NW_023304776.1:0-1565 GCF_011077185.1 Oxyura jamaicensis
GGGCCGCGGCCGGCCCAGCCCGAGCCGAGCCGCGCCGAGCCGAGTGGGACCGCGCGGTGCCGGGCCGTGCCGTGCCGAGCCGGGCCGGGACTTGCTGGGCCGCGCCGGGCCGAGCCGCGCCCCGATGAATGGCATCGCCTTCTGCCTGGTCGGGATCCCGCCGCCCGCGGTGAGCGGCTCGGGGAGGGGGCACCGGGAGGGACCGGGGGCCACCGGGAGCGGGGCCGGGGTCGGGTGCTGGCGATGCCCGGGCGCCTCGGGGACGGGGCCGGGAGAGGGGCAGAGCCCGGGGCTGGGCTGCGGGGCTCGGCGGCTCGTCCCCGGTGCCTGGCGAGGGCGGCGGCGTGGCGGGGCCGCGGCGCCGGGGTCCGGCCGGGCTGGAGCCGAGCCCGCGGGCGGCCCCGCGCGATTCCCCCTCCGGAACCGCCGGCCGGGGGGCGGGGGGGGTCGGTCCCCAAACGTCCCTGCAGCCGGGCCCCATCCTGCCTCCGGCTCCGGGCTGAGCCCAGCGGGGCGATGCCGCTGGCGTGGCGCTGGCACCGGCATCCCGGCAGGCGGGGGGCAGCCCAGCCCGGCTGTTGGCAGAACCCCGTCCCCTGGCACCGGGTCCCGGGGTCTGCAGCACGTCCTGCACCGCCCTGGGGACCGGGGGGACCGGGGGGGGGGGGCGCAGGATCAGGCCCCTTGCAGAGGGCTGTGGCGGATGGTCGGGGAGGTGCGCAGCTGGCGAGGGATGTGCCGGGCTTTGTGCCGTAGCTCGGGAGGGGACGGGGACCCCACCGCGGGGCTGGGGGCAGGGACGGGGACCCCACCGCGGGGCTGGGGACCGGGGCCGGTGGTGGGCGCGTGCCGGGTTAGCGCCCAGGCTGGTATGTAGGCCACGGTGGCAGACTGGCACAACGCCTGCTGCTCCGAGCAGAGGTTGCACGTCCTCGCCCCAGAGCTGAATTCGGCCTGTGTTCCTCAGTTCCTGGTTATTTGAACTCGGCTTCCCCGTCCCCGCAGCGGGGCTAATAACCGGCCTCAGAGGATTAATTGGTGTGCGAAATGGTTCAGATATGAGGAGTGCTGCTCGTTGCAGCGCTGAGCGTTAATCATGGTTTCCCCTCAGATTCCTCCGTGCTTACTCCGTATTGCTGTGCATCGGGGCTGGGATTTTTGAGGGGGTTCCTTGAAATCTGGGCTTGTCTTCTGCTGCGTTTTGGGGTGAAATGTGCCCTTCTGAGGGGCAGGACCAGGAGCATGGGGGCTTTGTTCTCTGCCTGGTTCGGCCACCCACTTGCTGGGTGACTTGGGGAGCTTGGTGACACGGGGTGAGCAATTTAACTGCTGCTGCCTCCCTTGGCATGGCCAGGAGGACGGGGATGTGGGACCTGGCTCTGTGCACATGGCACTTTGCCATCCCGGCGAGGGGCAGAGGCCGCGCTCAGCCCCCTGCTCGCTGCCGGGGCTGAACCCTTCTGCACTGGGCCCCATGGAGCTGCTCCCTATTTACAGGAGCTGCTCATTTCTTAATGCTTTTTTTTTTTTTTTTTTTTCCTGAACCCTGAACTTGAAAGACAGGA
>NW_023304777.1:0-2191 GCF_011077185.1 Oxyura jamaicensis
TGGGGACGGCGTGGGACAGGAGGGGAGGGATGGGAGAGGGAGAGCAGGACAAGGGGGACTGGAGGGGACAGGACGGGGGGGACAGGAGGGTGGGGATGGGATGGGAGGGACGGAGGGGACGGGAGCGGGTGGGGGGACGGGATGGGACAGGGAGAGGACGGGAGCGCTCCGAGGTGCGCGGGTTTGTGCAGGGGGAGAGTTGTGCGGGGGGACGGGGCAGGACGGGGACGGGACAGGAGGGAAGGGCTGGGACGCAGGGGACAGGAATGGGACAGGGACAGCACAGGAGGGAAGGGCTGGGGCGCAGGGGACAGGACACAGCAGGGGACAGCGGGGCTCTGCCCAGCCCGAGGGGACATCCCCAGGACACGGCTCCTGCGCGCCCCGAACCCGGAGCTGTGCGGGGTGGGGGGGCTGCGAGGGACCAGGGGGGTCGGGGGCAGCACGAAGACCCTGCGATGGGGACACGGCCCCTCCGTGGGGCACCGCGCCTGTCCCCTGCCCCACGCTGCCGAGCACCCCCCTGGGGTGGGGGACATGGGGGTCCTCAGCCCCGGGGCGCCGGGCAGGGGGCGAGGGGACCCCTGGCAGGCCGCTGACACCCGCTGTGCCCCAGATCCGCCGGCGCAGGCCCACGCCTGCCATGCTCTTCCAGCTCTCCGAGCACTCGTCCCCAGGTGAGACACGACGGGGACGGCACCCGGCTGGGGACGGGACGGGGCACGGGTGGCCCTGGGGACAGCAGGGGGGTGGTCCGGGGATGGGAGGTGCTGGCAGGGGTGGGAGGAGGTGGCTGGGATGGGACGAGGTGGCCAGGACGAGGTGGCCAGGATGGGACGAGGTGGTTGGGATGGGACAAAGTGGCGGGGATGGGACAAGGTGGCCAGGACAAGGTGGCGGGGATGGGACAAGGTGGCAGGGATGGGACGAGGCGGCCGGGCTGGACACAATTCCCAGGTGGCTGAGGTGGCAGGGAAGGGACGTGGAGGCAGAGTTGGGACCCGGTGGCATGGACGGGACCTGGTGGCGGGTACGGGGCGCGGTGTCACCTCTGGTACGGGGTGGTGGGTCTGGGACGTGGCGGCAGGGAGGGGACGGGGGTCACACACGGGATGGGGCGGCAGGGACGGGGCAGGGGCCGCGGGGTGGGCGGGGGGTGCTGGCTCCAGCACCCATCCTGCTCACCCGCTCTCTCTCGGCGCTGCGGACGCAGAGGACGAGTCCCTGCCCTACCAGGTGAGTGGGTGCCGGCCCCATGGGTGCCCCGGCCCCTTGGGAGACCCCCGCCCGCCCCCGTGCTCCCCGGCACGGCCGTGGCGCAGGCACCACGGGGTTATCGTGGCGCTGCCGCCCCGTCCCGGTGCCTATCGGTTCCCTGCCTCCTCCTGGCCCCAGGGAGGGGTGAACGGCGCCGTAGGGACGCAGGGACGGGGTCAGCAAAGTGTGGGGTGACACGGGGACCCCGCGGGGCTCAGCTCCTCGTCGCCGACCCCCCCCCCCAGCCCCTGGTGCAGCATCACCGGGGGGACACCGCGTCGGGGTCCCCACGGGATCCTCACCGCTGCGGGGATCGGACTCGGGTCCCCACGACGGGATCCCCATCGTAGGGTCCCTGTCCCGGGGGAGGGGGGGGGGGGATCTCATCCCAGGTCCCCATTTGGGGTGCGGGTGTCCCCAGCGCGGGGGGTGGCCGCGTCCCTGACCCCGCCGGGCCGCTCTGCCCCGCAGCGAGCCTCCGGCGAGGGCTGCCTGCTGAAACCAAAGAGGAACAACCCGTGTGCCTACACGCCGCCCTCGCTCAAAGGTACCGTCCCCAGGGTCCCCCGGGGGGGGGGACACACACAGCACACACCTCGGGCTGCCCCCGGGGCTGGCTGAGCCCCCAGGGTGGTGCTGTCAGAACGGGGAAACTGAGGCACGGCGGGCAAGCACCTCCTGCGGCTCTCCCGGTGCTGCCCCGTGGGAGACCCCAGCGCTCCCAGTGCTCCCAGTGCTCCCAGTGGTCCCAGTAGCACGGCGGGTGCTGACGGCGGTGCCTCGGCAGCGATGCAGCGCATCGTGCAGTCCCACCTGGAGAGCGGCCTGGCCGGGGGGGACAGCTCGGACGGAGAGGCCGATGACGGGGACCACGAGCTGGCCCGCGCCTGCGACCCCGACAGCGCCCTCGAGCCTGGTGAGTTGGGGGGGGGGG
>NW_023304778.1:0-2518 GCF_011077185.1 Oxyura jamaicensis
CCGGGCCGCGGGGGCTGGGGGGCGGCGGCAGCGCCCGGGGCCGGGCCCGGCCGCGGCTGCTCCGCTCCCAATCCTGGGCCTCTGCTGCTGCCTTGTGGCGGAGCCCCGGAACGACACGGCCCTGCCCGGCCGGGTCCCCGGGCACCGCGGCCTTGTCCTGCCGGCGCTGACCTTTGCCAGGCCCTTTGTAAGTCAAAGCCGGGGCCGTGTCTGGGAGCCCTTCCCCGAGACCGTAAATATGCCGGGGAAGGTGATGGAAGCGGTTGATGTCCGTCGTATGTGTTTTTAAAGACCCGAATTGTAACCCCAGTGTCAAGATGGGAATTCACTGGATATTTATGGCATAAGGCTTTTTTCTCTCTTCCTGCCTCTAGTGCCGTTGCTGCTCAGGGTTAAACGAGGGCTTCCCCCTCCTGTCGGACCCCGCAGGGTGCCCCTGGAGCACCCACCCA
Organism: Oxyura jamaicensis; assembly: GCF_011077185.1. Lineage (NCBI taxonomy): Eukaryota > Metazoa > Chordata > Aves > Anseriformes > Anatidae > Oxyura > Oxyura jamaicensis. The sequence goes on from NW_023304778.1 coordinate 453, forward strand.
CCCACTGAGCCCCTGCAGCAGCCCCGGGGGCTGCCGCTGCCTCCTTCCCCCCGGGGACGAGCAGGAACCGTGGCCAGGCAGGAGGAGCCCCGCCGGGGCGCAAGGTCCTGCCCGGTGCTGAGCAGAGCGGGAGGATTTCTTCACGCCGCAGTAATGCTAATCCTGTTTATACATCGCTGGGTGATGCCTCATCCTCCTGCATGACACCGCTGATTCATGCTTAGCTCGTGAACCCTCAGATCCTTCCCTGTGCTCGTGTCTGGCAGAAGGGGATGGGACGGGCTGGGCAGAGCAGCACTGGTGGTGCCACGCCGTGCCCCCGCTGCCCCGTGCCAGCCGTGGGCTCTTCCCGCAGGGGCACGGGGCAGCGCGCGGCAGCTTTGGCGCTCTCGATGGGAGAGTGGGGGCACGGGTGACCCCCCACCGCCCTCCTCCGCTTGCTCACTCTGGGGCTGCAGGGTGAAAGCTGAAAGTTGAAGAGTACAAAACCATCAACCCCTGGCTCTCAGCTTGTGATGGGAAATGAAAATATTTGGATAAGCCACGATACAGAGCTGCTCCTATTTACAAACCTTGATCCTGTGGCCTGCACATCAAAAGGCCTTCTTTTATAAAGCGCGCTCTGCACTCCTGGCTCCGTTTTCAGGCTGTCAAGGGCATTATTTGATGTTCCTCTTTTGTTTGTTTACATTAATTAAGATGGGCAAATCCATCACTGTGACTTTCTCCCGCCATGGCGGCGGGGCGAGAGCGGCCGGGGCACACGCCTGCTGCAGGTGTTCGGCGGGTTTTGTTCGGCGGGTGATAAAACACACATTTGTTCTCCAGGTCGTGTGGACAGACTGACACTTTCCCGATAAAAGCCCACCCCCGACACCCACCCCGCCCCACAGTGACAAATGATTTTCTTATCTGGAACAAGGAAAAGCAGTGGCCAAGTTTCATCTCCGCTTCCCGCCCGGATGCTCAGGGCAGCGAGGAGCCTCGCGTTTCAGGCACCGCTCAGGCTGGTGCCGCCGCGCTCGGCCCTGCCCCGTGGGCAGCTGAGCTTTCAGGAGAGCACGTACCCGACTCTGCACGGAGCCCACCGCCTGTTCCCCAGCTCCCTGCGCAGCTGCTAATGCAGTGGGCAGAAAGCACTACATTTCCTCCTTCTTTTGCCCCACTGCAGAAAAGTGCCCCAGGTCCTTGCCTCCAGCATCTCCAGTGCCCGGCGGCACAGCTGGCATTGCCAGCCCCCGCTGTGGGTTCGTGCTTCGGGAACTTTGCGATTTAAAGTGCCCAAAATGGGAATGTGAAGCCCAGGGCCTGCCACAGCTCCTCGTCTTGGCATGGTCTCATACCAGAAAGGCTGTAAAATGCTGAGGGTCCCCCTGCTCTCTGCGTGCAGAGGCGCGTGCTGCTCACAGCCCCGGGGGGGGGCTCACTGGAGGCCCCCCAGGCTGTGCGGGACCTGGGCTGCCTCTGCGCGGGCTGGGGGGCCGTGGCTCGGGGGGAGGGAGCTGGGCGCACTGAGGGAGCCGAACGACTCACGCCTGCTGAGCTGGACCAGTGCGGGCACGGCGGCTTATAAATTTCAGTCAAATTAGTTGAAAGATGAGAGGCAGCGTGGTCTAATGAATTTTGCATGGGACAGCGATCTCTTTCCTGTGAGTTCCCTCATGTTGCTCAGAAAGTTGTCCAAACTCTGCCGGGTCCAGCTCCCTTTGGCGTGGGGCCGGGGCGATGCAGGTGGCTGTGCCCCTGTTCAGGTGTTCACGGGATGCCCGGCTCCTGTCAACAGCAGGCGCCCTGTGCCCGATGTGCTCTGCTTACACCTCAGTGCTCCCTAAAAGCTTGTCCTGACTTTATCACTTCCCAGATGCCTTTCTTTAACACACATCTGTATTATTTTATTAAATACTGTGGTTTTCTAGAAATGGGTTTGCAGGAATGGAGGAATGGTTTGCTGATCCTTGAATTCCAGCTGTTTTTTAGACAGGGGACTTGGGAGCCCAGAGTCTTTCCAAAAGGAAGCAGCTTGCTCTTTTTTCCTGTTTTTCTTTTTTTTTTTTTTTTTTTTTTTT
>NW_023304779.1:0-2529 GCF_011077185.1 Oxyura jamaicensis
TGAAGAAGGATGGATGGATGGGATGGATGGTGGGATGGATGGAAGGACAGTTTTCTCAAGATGGATGGATGGTGGGATGGATGGATGGCTCCCTGAAGGTGGATGGATGGAGACAGAGGGAGTGAGGGCTGTGGGGGAGCACAGCCACCAGGGCACCCATCTCGCCACCCCCCTCCCCACACAGGGTGACCCTCCGCCGGGCGTCCTCCAGCAAGAGCCGCAAGGAGAAGGGCAGCAACCGCCTGTCCATGGGCAGCAGGTGGGGGTCCCCTCCCTGTCACGGGGGGCTGCTGGGCCCCCTGCAGAGGGCAGGGGCGGCCCCGGGATCCTAACGCGTGGCTCTGTCCCCAGGGAGGGGTCGGAGGGCCCCGGCCGCCCCTCGGGGTCCCCCTTCCTGCCCTTCTCCTGGTTCTCGGACAGCGCCAGGGGCTCGGCCTCCCCAGGCTCCGCGTCGCCCGCTGGCTCCCCCCGGCACGAGGGGCTCAGCCCTGCCAAATCCGCCTCCCAGGTCAGTGCCCGGGGGTCTCCAACTCCCCTGTTGGGGCAGGTGGGCACAGGGGAGGGCACAGGAGTCCTATAGGGCCGGGATGCTGTAGGGAAGGTCGGTGCCTCTGCGAGGTCACTGTAGGGGAAGAGGCCAAAGCCCCTTGGGTTTGGGTAGCCACAGGGACAAAGCCCCATAGGGTCAAGATAACTGTAGGGGAGGGGGGCAAATCTATAGGGTTGGGTGGCTACAGACAAGGGGACCAAAGCCCCATAAGGTCAAGATAACGACAGAAGAGAGGTTCAAAGCCCTACGGAGTCAAGAAAGTTATGGGGGGAGCCAAAGCTTCATAAAGTCGAGCTAACTCTGGGGGAGGGGATCAAAGCCCTGTAGAGTCAAGAAGGTTATGGGGGGAGGACGAGAGCCCCGTAGGGTTGGGGAGCTGTAGGGAGGGGGATCAAAGCCCAGTAGGGTCAAGATAGCTATCGGGGTGTCAAAGCCCTATAGGGTCACGATAGTTATTGGGGTATCAAAGGCCCTATAGGGTCCGGTAGCCACCTAGGGGTGTCAAAGCGCTGTGGGGAGGACAAGAAGGGAGCTGGGGGGGTCTGCAGGCTGCTCTGGGGGCACCAGCCCTCGCTCCTCCCGCTACCCCAGGACTCGACGTTGAGCGACGACTCCCCGCCGCCCAGCTCCAGCCCGCGCCTGCCCGGCCCCGCCACCACCAAGTGCTCCTACCCCTACCACACGCTGTCGCAGTCCTCGGACGAGGTGAGACCCCCCCAGGCTGGGGGGGGCGTGAGGTTGGCGTCGCGCGTCCCTCACTAACACCCGTCTCTTGCCCCCAGTTTCTGGAAGAGCCCCCCGGCGCTGCTGCGGGCTGGACGTGCCGGCAGGTCGGGCAGTGGCTGGAGAGCCTCAACCTGGAGCAGTACGTGGAGGAGTTCTCGGCCCACGGTGTCGATGGCCCCCGGCTCCTGCACCTCGATGGTGCCAAGCTCAAGGTGGGGGGGGGCTGGGGGTGACAATCTCTGCCCCTGGGTGGGGGCCCGATGGGGTGCAGGGGGCACAGGGCAAAAAGGGTCTAGGTATCCCAACAGGGTGCTCCAAGGGGCAGGAAGCCTGTGTGTTCTAGGTACCCCAACTGCTGTGCCAGGGGTAACAGGCTCTAGGTAACCCGACAGGAGGCTCGATGGGGCAGGAGGTCTGGGTGGGTTCTAGATCCCCCAATGGGGAACGCTTGGTTGGGTTCCAAGAGGTCTGTGTGGGTTCTAGAACCCCCAATGGGGCACCTTTGGTTGGGTTCCAAGTGCCCCATTGGGCAGCTCTGTGAGGTAGGAGGTCTGAGTGGGTTCTAGGTGTCTCAATGGCCCCATCAAAGGACAACAGGCTCTAGGTAACCCAACAGCTGCTCCATGGGACAGATGTGGGTAGGTTCTATGTACACCAATGTGCTCATCGAGGGACAATGGGTTCTACTTACCCCAATTCACTGCTCTGCGGGGCAGGGGGAAGACTCCAGGTAGCCCAACACACTGGGTTCTAGGTCCGCATGGGGCTGGTGCATAGACTGCGGGGGTTCAGGCACCCCAAGACCTGGGGTGGGGGGCCGTGTGGCCCCACCAGCAGCCCCTGGTGTGCCGGCAGGCGCTGGGGGTGGGCAGCTCTCAGGACCGCGCCGTGCTCAAGAGGAAGCTGAAGGAGCTGAGCCTGGCCGTGGAGAAGGAGCGCAAGGCCCAGGAGAAGGCGGAGAAGCAGCGGGAGAAGCAGAAGAAGAAGGACCAGGAGCAGCGGCGGAGCTAGGAGGGGGCCGGGAGAGCCCCCATGCCCCCCTCCCCTGCCCACTGCCCTCCGTGGGGGGCGCCTGGCCCCAGACACGCGGCGGTGGCGAAGGGACCGCGGTGCCAGGCTGAGACGGGCACAGAGCAGCACGCGTGTCCCCCCCTCTGCGTGTCCCCCCCCAACCTGCACCCCATGGGCACAGACTGGGCCCCTCCCCCGGGCCCCTATTCCGGATGCAAACAGCACGTTGGACCCCCCCCCCC
>NW_023304779.1:2629-3168 GCF_011077185.1 Oxyura jamaicensis
CCCCCCCCCCCCCAACCTCATACCCCCTCCCCAACCCCGGCTGCCCCCCACCTCAAGGGGTCCAAGGTGTGTGTGGGGGGGTCACAGCTGCCCCCCCAAATCCACCCCGGCATGGCGCAGCACCAGCCGAGGACAGTGCATGGCCTGACCCCCCCCCCGGACATGTGCACCCCCAGTTGGGGTGCGGTAAGCAAATGCTGACCCCCACCCCTCCCACCCCCAGCCCCCCCCAGGTAAAAGCCCCCCGGCACGGGGGCACCCCAGGAAATAAAAGGGTATCAAGGGCCAGTGCAAACCAGTGCGAGCCTGACTGGGACGTGGGATCCCGGTGGGGAGGGGGTGGTTGTGCCGGGGGGGGGGGGGGGACGACACAGACACAGAGCATGGCTCCAGCCCCCAAATCTGTCTCTCCCTCCCCAGGTGCCACCACTGTCCCCAGGTCCCCAGGTGCCACCAGGCAGCTGCCTCTTCCCAAGCCCAAGGGGTAAACTGAGGCACAGAGCAGGAAAAGGGACTGCCACTGGGGGGGGGGGGGGGGG
>NW_023304780.1:0-562 GCF_011077185.1 Oxyura jamaicensis
CTGCCCTTGGGCACGTACTGCCCGGGGCCCCAGGCCCCCGCCCCCCCGAAAGCCCCCGGCCCCTCGGGGTAGTAGGGCAGAGGGGGGTGGGTGGCAGGGGGCAGCGCGAAGGGCTTCACCCCGTAGGGCACCAGCTTGCCCCCGCCGTACCCCCCCTCGTAGCCGCCGAACTCCAGGGCCCCGGCGGGCGGCTGCTGGGGGGCAAAGTACCAGCGGGGGGGGTCCTTGGGGGGCAGGGGCAGCGGGGGCCCCCGCTCCCCGTTGTAGAAGCGCCCGGGGGGCAGCGGGTACTGCTCCTGCAGGAAGGGCTGGAAGCGGGGGCCCGGCAGCAGCTGGGGGCAGCCGGGGGCGTCCGGCGGAGACGGGGTCAGGCGGTCGCCCTCCGAGGCCGCGTACATCCTGGGGGGGGACACGGTGGGCGTGGGGGGGGCACGCTCCTCCCAGGGTGGGGGGGGGGGGAGCACGGGGAGGGCATGGGGGGGTACTCACGAGTCAAAGTTGTCCCGGAAGCCTTTAGCGAAGGGGTTGTGGTCGATCTTCAGCTGGGTGATCTGGGGGGGGG
>NW_023304780.1:662-1292 GCF_011077185.1 Oxyura jamaicensis
GCAGGGAGTGCCAGGGTGTGAGCAGAGGGAGGGGTAGGGGCAGGGGTCGGCTTTGGGGTGTCCGTGATGCAGCGGGATGATGCTGGGGGGGGGGGTCCCAGGGGCTGCCGTGCTGCTGGGGCGATTCTGGGGTGTGTTGGGGGTCCCCCTGAGGCTGAGGGGGTGCTGGCTGGGGAAGGAGGGAAGGGGGGGGCAGGGGGGGTCTCGCACTCACGTCGGCGTTCTGGTAGGCGGTGACGGCGATGAACTGGGTCTCGGGGAAGGCGAAGGTGTGGGTGTGCGGGGAGGGACACGGCGCCTCGCCCTCGCCCTCCTTCACCTCCGTCACGTGCAGCCGGGGTTGGTACTTGTGCAGCGACTGCAGCACGATCATCTGGGGGCAGCGGCCGTCAGGGGGGGGGCATCACGGCGGGGGGGGGGGGTGGGTGGGGGCGGGGGGGGGTGGCAGGGACCGCGCCGCCGTACCTGGCATGTTGCCCTCGGCCTTGCCGCACTGCACCCACTTGCCGCCCTGGTAGCGCCAGTGGTGCTGGTCCACCAGCACCACGTCCACGCAGACGCTGTAGTGGGCCGCGGGGTTGAGCCCCGAGAGGTTGAAGCTGAGGAACGGGAACATGCGCCTGGGGGGGG
>NW_023304781.1:0-2194 GCF_011077185.1 Oxyura jamaicensis
TGGGGACGGCGTGGGACAGGAGGGGAGGGATGGGAGAGGGAGAGCAGTACAAGGGGGACTGGAGGGGACAGGACGGGGGGGACAGGAGGGTGGGGATGGGATGGGAGGGACGGAGGGGACGGGAGCGGATGGGGGGACGGGATGGGACAGGGAGAGGACGGGAGCGCTCCGAGGTGCGCGGGTTTGTGCAGGGGGAGAGTTGTGCGGGGGGACGGGGCAGGACGGGGACGGGACAGGAGGGAAGGGCTGGGACGCAGGGGACAGGAATGGGACAGGGACAGCACAGGAGGGAAGGGCTGGGACGCAGGGGACAGGACACGGCAGGGGACAGCGGGGCTCTGCCCAGCCCGAGGGGACATCCCCAGGACACGGCTCCTGCGCGCCCCGAACCCGGAGCTGTGCGGGGTGGGGGGGCTGCGAGGGACCAGGGGGGTCGGGGGCAGCACGAAGACCCTGCGATGGGGACACGGCCCCTCCGTGGGGCACCGCGCCTGTCCCCTGCCCCACGCTGCCGAGCACCCCCCTGGGGTGGGGGACATGGGGGTCCTCAGCCCCGGGGCGCCGGGCAGGGGGCGAGGGGACCCCTGGCAGGCCGCTGACACCCGCTGTGCCCCAGATCCGCCGGCGCAGGCCCACGCCTGCCATGCTCTTCCAGCTCTCCGAGCACTCGTCCCCAGGTGAGACACGACGGGGACGGCACCCGGCTGGGGATGGGACGGGGCACGGGTGGCCCTGGGGACAGCAGGGGGGTGGTCCGGGGATGGGAGGTGCTGGCAGGGGTGGGAGGAGGTGGCTGGGATGGGACGAGGTGGCCAGGACGAGGTGGCCAGGATGGGACGAGGTGGTTGGGATGGGACAAAGTGGCGGGGATGGGACAAGGTGGCCAGGACAAGGTGGCGGGGATGGGACAAGGTGGCAGGGATGGGACGAGGCGGCCGGGCTGGACACAATTCCCAGGTGGCTGAGGTGGCAGGGAAGGGACGTGGAGGCAGAGTTGGGACCCGGTGGCATGGACGGGACCTGGTGGCGGGTACGGGGCGCGGTGTCACCTCTGGTACGGGGTGGTGGGTCTGGGACGTGGCGGCAGGGAGGGGACGGGGGTCACACACGGGATGGGGCGGCAGGGACGGGGCAGGGGCCGCGGGGTGGGCGGGGGGTGCTGGCTCCAGCACCCATCCTGCTCACCCGCTCTCTCTCGGCGCTGCGGACGCAGAGGACGAGTCCCTGCCCTACCAGGTGAGTGGGTGCCGGCCCCATGGGTGCCCCGGCCCCTTGGGAGACCCCCGCCCGCCCCCGTGCTCCCCGGCACGGCCGTGGCGCAGGCACCACGGGGTTATCGTGGCGCTGCCGCCCCGTCCCGGTGCCTATCGGTTCCCTGCCTCCTCCTGGCCCCAGGGAGGGGTGAACGGCGCCGTAGGGACGCAGGGACGGGGTCAGCAAAGTGTGGGGTGACACGGGGACCCCGCGGGGCTCAGCTCCTCGTCGCCGACCCCCCCCCCCCGCCCCCGGGGGAGCATCCCCCGGGGGGACCCCCGGCCGGGGCCCCCCCGGGTCCCCCCCCCTGCAGGGATCGGACTCGGGTCCCCACGACGGGAGCCCCAGCGTCGGGTCCCTGGCCCGGGGGTGGGGGGGGGGGGGATCTCATCCCAGGTCCCCATTTGGGGTGCGGGTGTCCCCAGCGCGGGGGGTGGCCGCGTCCCTGACCCCGCCGGGTCGCTCTGCCCCGCAGCGAGCCTCCGGCGAGGGCTGCCTGCTGAAACCAAAGAGGAACAACCCGTGTGCCTACACGCCGCCCTCGCTCAAAGGTACCGTCCCCAGGGTCCCCCGGGGGGGGGGGGACACACACAACACACACCTCGGGCTGCCCCCGGGGCTGGCTGAGCCCCCAGGGTGGTGCTGTCAGAACGGGGAAACTGAGGCACGGCGGGCAAGCACCTCCTGCGGCTCTCCCGGTGCTGCCCCGTGGGAGACCCCAGCGCTCCCAGTGCTCCCAGTGCTCCCAGTGGTCCCAGTAGCACGGCGGGTGCTGACGGCGGTGCCTCGGCAGCGATGCAGCGCATCGTGCAGTCCCACCTGGAGAGCGGCCTGGCCGGGGGGGACAGCTCGGACGGAGAGGCCGATGACGGGGACCACGAGCTGGCCCGCGCCTGCGACCCCGACAGCGCCCTCGAGCCTGGTGAGTTGGGGGGGGGGG
>NW_023304782.1:0-1305 GCF_011077185.1 Oxyura jamaicensis
ACCCAGCCCCATGCCAGGGACCCGCAGACCCCCAGGGACACCCGGCCTCGCGCAGGGCCCCCCCAGCCGTGCCCCCCCCGACCTGTGAGGTGCCTCATGCCGAGCTGCCGCAGCCCCGAGTTGCCGAGCACGGCCAGGGCGTAGCGCTCCTGGAAGAGCTGCGTCCCGCGGATGATGCGCAGGCTCCGCAGCCCCACGCCGCTCACTTGGTTCTCGGCGATCAGGACGTAGCCCTGCACCTCCTTGATGTCCTGGGGACGGGGGCACGGCGGTGAGAGCCCCGCTGCGCCCCCGGGACCCCCCCCCCCCCCGCCTGCCCCCCACCTTGCACACCTCGAGGAAGGCGGTGTCGGCGCCGGGGGCCAGGTAGGTGAGCTCCAGGTTGCCCTGCACCACCTGGCAGCCCTGGTAGAGGTGCCGCAGGGTCTCGTAGTGGCTCTCGGGGCTGGAGGGGCGCAGCAGCTTCATGTCGGTGCCCGTGCACACTGCGGGGACAGCGGGGAGGGGAAGGGGGAGGCTCAGCCGCAGCCGGCCGGGTCCTGGCCCCCCGCAGGATCCGGCCAGCGCCGGCCTCCGCAGGAAATGCCGCGGATGCGGCCGCCGCCGGTTATCTGCGGAGCTGCTCCCAACAGCTTCCGATGGGCTTCCTGGACGGCCTCCGCGGCGCGGGGACGAGGGCAGCGCGGGGGAACGGGCCTCAACCTCCCCCCCACACCACCCCAGCTCTCGGCACCGCGCACGGCCCAGCTGCACCCGTGTCGGTTCCCGTCCCCGTGCGGGGCACGGTGCCGCACGCTGGGCACCGGGTGGGCACCGGGTGGGCACCGGTTAAGGGCTGGGTGCGAGCGGGGCCCCGTAGCCGGCTCCCCTACAAGCCCGAGGGGGGGGCCCCCGAGCGGGGCCGGGGCGCGGGGGCCGTGGGCGCGGAGCAGGAATGCTCTGCCCACGCCGGCGAGGGGGGAGCGCCCAGACAAGACGCGATTGTTGAGCAGCGACGGCCGCCCCGGAGCCCCGGATGGCCCCGCGGTGGGGTCCGTGCCCGCCGCGGGGGGCTCCGAGGGGCGGCGGTGCTGCGGCCGGGACGCGGGGTTGGGGGGGCCGGGAGCCCGGCGGTGAGTCAGGGCGGCGGGTGGCACGGCCCCGGTGCGGGCAGGAACCGCCTTTTCAGGTCAGGCGTGTTTGGGGAGCGAGCGGGTGACGCAGGCACGGCCCAGCCCCGGCGCGCCCGCGGCCCCCGGCGCCCCGCCGCCACGCGGGACGGGTGCCCCCCCACCCCCACCCCCACCCCCAGCCCCGCCGACGGGG
>NW_023304783.1:0-1673 GCF_011077185.1 Oxyura jamaicensis
GGGCGCCGCCTTCAGCCCCTCTGGGCCTCGTGGGAGAGGGAGCGGGACAGGGTGCGGGGGACGCCCGCCTTGGCGCCGCGGAGGTCCGGGGGGGCGAAGAGGGGCAGGGGCAGGGTGCGGGCGTAGGGCAGGAGGTGCTGGGCCAGCGGCTGCCCCAGGACCCCGAGCCGCAGCACGCCCCAGGGCGAGCGCTGCTCCAGCACCCGCGTCTCCCCGCGCTGCTCCAGCGTCTCGCGGCGCCGCTCGTCCGCCTCCCGCCGGCACCACCTGGGCACGAGGCGCTCGTGGGGGTGGGAGCTGGGGGGGGGGGGTCCGTGTCCCTCCCCACCCCAGTGGGTAACCCCGGAGATCCCCTCTTTCACACCTTCCCCCCCCCCAGACCATCCTGCGCCCTATTGGGACCACCCAGCTTCATGGGGACCCGTGGAGATCCCCGTGTCCCCGTGGGCACTTTGGTGACCCCCCCATGGCATCTTCAACTCCATGGGGACCCCTGGAGACCCCCCCTGTGCCCCCAGGTCCCGCCCAGCCCCAAGGGACCCCACTGCCCTGGGACCCTACAACGTGCACTGAAGCACCCGGAGCCCCCCCGTCCCACACAGACACCCCCCCCCCCTCCAACAGCCTCCCCAGCCCCACAGGGACCCCCGGAGCCCCCCACGCCCCCGTGTGACCACGCAGCCTCCCCCAGCCCCACTTGGACCCCCCCCTCTCCCCACAGGAACCCCCACCACCCTCCCAGTCCCACGGGGACCCTTGGACACCCCCCACCTCCCCGGATCTCCCACGGACCCTCGGAGCCCCCCCCCGCAGCCCCCCCCCAAATCCTTCAGGGACCCCAAGCACCCGGACCCTCGGTCCGCCGGCGCCGCTCACCCCTCCTCGGGCCGGGTGCTGAGCTCCAGGTCCAGCCACTCGGCGCTGAAGGTCTCGCGGCGCCCCACGTCCTCCTCCTTGACGCGGCAACCCAGGCGGGCCCCCGAGAGCAGCCCCCCGCTGCGCACCACCGTGCTCGGCCCCCACATCCCTGCGGCACCCCGGGGTGCAGCTGCACGTGCCCCGGTTCCGGCTTCTGCTGCCCCGCTCCTGCCAACCCCGCTTATAAGGCCCCGGGGAGGCTATTTTGGGACGTGTCACTGGCACCGCGGGGACGGGGAGGGTGCCAAGAGCCCCCCCCTCCGCCACCCCAGGGGGTGTAAGCAGGGGGGTGGCACTGGGGACACATGCGTCACCTCGTGTGCGTCCGGCCACGCTCAGCCCCGCATGCCCGGGGTTGCTCTGGTAGGGCCAGCCCCCGTGATGGCAGCCCCTGCCCTGGGCTGTGTCCCCGTGGGGTGTGGGGACACGTGGGGACAGCCCCCGCCGGCACCGTGAGCCCCCCCCTGGCCCCGGCCCAGGGCACGCCTGGCCTTTCCCTGCCCACTGTGGCGCTGGCACCGGCCCCCGGGACCAGCAAACACGATGGCCCCGAGAGGTGGCAGCGGCTCCGTGGGGGGGCTGCTGCCCGGACCGTGGCCGTGCCACCCCGTGCCACCCCGTGCCACCCAGCCCACGGCGGTGCCGGCCCCATTGCTGCCCTCGGAGGGGGTCCCATCCCCGTGCATGTCCCCCCCCCGCTGCGCGGTGCGAGCTGGCAGCGGGGTGCTGGCCACGGCCCCCCCCCCCCCCCCCCC
>NW_023304784.1:0-3752 GCF_011077185.1 Oxyura jamaicensis
GGGGGGGCACCGTGACTTCTCCCCCGTCCCCCCCGCTGCAAAGGGGGGGCACGGGGGGGACGTGGGAGCACGGTGGGAGTGCACGGATGGGGAGTGTGCCCGTGCATCCATGTGTGCTGCTGCATGGAGATGGGCATTTGGGTCTGCTTGCACGTGGGCGTGCATTGTGTGGTGGGAGGTGTGCACACGTGTGCGCGTGCACCTGCGGGTGTGCATGTGCAGAGGCATGCATGCACGTGCACGGCTGTGTGCCTGCATGGCTGTGTGTAAATGCAGGGAGGTGCACGTGTGTGTGTGTGCATGGCTGGAAACAAGTCCGTGTGTTTGCACACGCGGATGCGCGCAGCCGGGTGTGCCAGGCTGCGGTGCTGCAGCGCTGTGCAGGGTGGGGGGCGTCAGGAGGGGGCTGAGGGTGGGGTGGTAGGGAGGGGCGGTGTGCAAGGTGGTGTGCAAGGTGGCGTGTGCGTGCGTGTGTGCATGCACGTGTGTGTGCATCACCTGCCAGCCATGCTCATGGAGAGCACGTGCTTGGCCCCCCGTCCCGCGTGTCCGCCTGCGCGCGCACACCTGCACGCACACACGTGTGCATGCACAGCGTGGCGGGGAGGCGTGCGTGCAGGCGCGCGTGCACAAGCGTACCCTCGTGGCTTTGCACGTGCAGCCCAAAAGTTGAGGTTGCACACGTGCACGTGCGTGCGGGGCGCTGTGCACGAGCACGGCATGCACATAGGTGTGTGGGTGCGTGCGTGTGCGTGCACACCGGGCGCTGGTGGCAGCGGGGGTCCCTCGCCCCCCCCCCGCTGCAGGCCCACGAGCGGCTGGAGGAGACGAAGCTGGAGGCGGTGCGGGACAACAACGTGGAGCTGGTGCAGGACATCCTGCGTGACATCGGGCACCTGGCGCGCCAGGACAGCGCCGCGGCCGAGCTGGCACGCATCCTGCGCGAGCCACACTTCCAGGTGTGCTGGGCGTGCACGGTGCGCGTGCAAGGGGAGCGTGCGAGGCGAGCCCCTGACGGCCGCGTGCCTTGCAGTCCCTGCTGGAGACCCACGACTCAGTGGCCTCCAAGAGCTACGAGACCCCCCCGCCCAGCCCCGTGCTGGATCCGACCTTCAACAACCAGCCCGTGCCCCCCGACGCCGTGCGCATGGTGGGCATCCGCAAGGTGGCCGGGGAGAACCTGGTGAGAGCGGGCTGGGCGCTGCGGGGTGCTGGGGGCACTGCTGGGGGTGCTGGGGGTGCTACAGGGTGCTGGGGGCATTGCTCGGGGCGCTGCGGGGTGCTGGGCACAGGGCTGGGTGCAGGGGGTATTGCAGGGTGGTGGGTGCTGGGGGCGCTGCAAGGTGCTGGGGGTGCTGCAGGGTGCTGGGTGCTGCTGGGTTCTGGGAGCGCTGCTGGGTGCTGGGAGCACTGCAGGGTGCCGGGGGTGCTGCTGGGGGCACTTTTGGGTGCTGGGGGCATTGCTGCTGGGGCACTGCTGGGTTCTGAGGGTATTGCAATGCTCTGGGATTATTGCAGGGTGCTGGGGGTACTGCTGGGGGCATTGCAGGATGCTGGGGGCACTGCTGGGTGCTGGGGCATTGCCGAGGACCTCGCAGGGTGCTGGGGCCGTCGCTGCCGTCCCTGCTGGTGCTGGGCACTGCCGGGGGGCGGTGGCGCGAGGCTGCAGCCCCCGGGGGGGCTGACACGGGGCCGTGCCCCCAGGGGGTGACGTTCCGGGTGGAGCGGGGGGAGCTGGTGATCGCCCGCATCCTGCACGGGGGCATGGTGGCCCAGCAGGGCCTGCTGCACGTGGGGGACGTCATCCGGGAGGTGAACGGGCGCGAGGTGGGCAGCGACCCGCGGGCGCTGCAGGACAGCCTGCGCCACGCCAGCGGCAGCGTCGTGCTCAAGATCCTGCCCAGCTACCAGGAGCCGCACCCGCCCCGGCAGGTACCCGCGTGTCCTGCGTGTCCTGCACCGTGTCTCCTGCATCCTGTGTGTCCTGTGTGTCCTGCGTGTCCTGCACCCTGCGTCCTGCACCGTGCATCCCCAACCCTCGTCCTGCGCCAGGCATCGTGCACCCTTCATGCCCCGCACCCTGCGTCCTGCACCGTGCACCTGCTTCCCGCATCCCGCACCTTGCATCCCGCACCCACACCCTGCACCCCGCACCCTGCCTGTGGCTCGTGTCCCCACACCCGTGGTGTCCCTGCCCTACCCCTGTGTTGTCCCCGTGTTGCTTCCCTGCTGCAAGCCCGCGCACCCCCTACCCCCTACCCCCTGTCCCTGCTCCCCTGCCCCCTTGCTGTGTCCTCAGTGTCCTCTTGCCCCACGCCCCCAGCCCCCTGTGCCCCACGTCCCCAGCCCCCTGTGCCCCATGTCCCCCGCCCCACCATCCCCCCCCCCCCGTGGCTGGCGTGGCCCCCCCCCTCGGTGTCCCAGCACCCCCAGGGACACCCAGCTCCTGCCACGTCCCGCGGTGCCCCCCTCCAGCCCCCATCCCCGTCCCCACATGGGACCCAGGTGCCGTGCCCCCAACCCCGCACCGTGCCAGCCTCCTGCTGTCACCCTCGGGGACAAAGCAGCGCTGTCACCGCATCCCCTGGCACCGAGCCGCCTGGCGCCGCCTGTCCCCATCCTGGCCGTCCCCAGGCACCCCCCTGCTGCCCGGCACCGGGGTCCCTTGGGTGCTGCGGGTGCCGGCGCACACGCGTGCACACATGTGTGCCATCGCCGCGGCGCTGTGCGTGGGCGCTGGGCTGTGCGTGGGCGCTGGGCTGTGCGTGGGTGCCGCCCTGGGAGCGCTGTGGTGCGTGGCAGCAGCCGTGGGAGCCGCCTGCGTGTGCGCGGGCGCCTTGCACGCCTGCCTGCGCCGGGCGGCACGGAGGATGCACACGCGTGTGCCCGTGTGAGCGTGCGGGGAGCTGCTGGGGAAACCGAGGCGTGGGTCCGGGAGCACGGGAACCCGGCGCCTGTGGGATCCCCCCTCTCCCTTCCCCACTGGTGTTGTCCCCCCCCCCCCCCCCCAAGGTCTTCGTGAAGTGCCACTTCGACTACGACCCGGCCTCCGACAGCCTCATCCCCTGCAAGGAGGCCGGGCTCCGCTTCGCCGCCGGGGACCTGCTGCAGATCGTCAACCAGGATGACCCCAACTGGTGGCAGGTGAGGGGGGGGGGGCACGGGGGGGCTGCTCCTTGTCCCCCCAGCCTGGGTTCCCCCAGCAGCTGGGGGCTGCGGAGGCTCAGGGTGGGCTTGGGACTGGGGGGGGGGGGGTCCCTGTGGGGAGGGGTCCTTCTGTGCCACGCTGTGTCCCCCCTCCCAGGGGTGCAGCACGGGGGGGTCCCCAGGGAACTGGGGTCCCCACGTGCCGCCCTGTCCCCCCCAGGCGTGCCACGTGGAGGGGGGCAGCGCGGGGCTCGTCCCCAGCCAGCTGCTGGAGGAGAAGCGCAAAGCCTTCGTGAAGCGGGACATGGAGGTGCCCCCCACGTCCGGTACGGTGCCAACCCCCACCCCCCAACCCCCCCCCGGCAATGTCCCCGTGCCGTGGCACTGTCCCCAGCCCTGGCTCAAGTGTCCCCGTGCCCTTGTCAGGGGCCCTGTGCGGCAGCCTCAGCGGGAGGAGGAAGAAGAGGATGATGTACCTGACCACCAAGAACGCCGGTGAGCGACGCCACCGGTGAAGGGGGGGGGGGTCCTGGGACCACGTGGGGGTCCCGGGGCCATGGGGGGGATCCCTGGGCCATGTGGGGGTTCTGGGGCTGTGCAAGGGT
>NW_023304785.1:0-1244 GCF_011077185.1 Oxyura jamaicensis
CCCCCCCCCCCCCCCGCCGCCCCCTGCACCCCATCACCAACCTCCTGCACCCTCCCCAGCCCCCAGCACCCCCCAGCACCCTGCACCCACACTCCCACCACCCCCCCTGCCTCCAGCGCACCCTATTCCAACACCCCAATCTCCCAGCGCCCCCCTGCCTCAGCACCCCAAGAACCCCACATCCAGCACCCTCCAGAACCCCCCTGTCCCATCACCCCAAGGACTCCATCTGCACCATCCCTGTCCCAGCACCCCAAGGACCTCACCTCCAGCTCCCCAGCACCCTAGAACCCCACTTCCAGCACCCTCCAGCACCCCCCTGCCCCAGCACCCCGAGGATCCCACACCCAGCACCCTGCAGCCCTCCAAGGACCCCACCTCCAGCATCCCCACCACCCCCATCACCTCCAGCACCACACATCCATCACCCAAGGACTTCATACCCAACACCCTCCAGCACCCCATAAAACCACCTCCACCCCCTCCAGCACCCCAGGGACCCTCCTCCAGCACCCCAGCACCCCGAGGACCCCACCTCCAGCACCCCAGCACCCACCTGCTCCCCCCACCCCAGCACTCTATCCCGGAGCCCACCGGGGCTGCGGGGTCGCTGCCGGCAAGCGCTGTGCCGGGGGCACCGGGGGGCACCGGGGAACACCGGGGGGGGCACCAGGGGGGCCGGGGGGGGGGCAGCTCCCCATCTTCCCTCTGGTGCTGTCGACAGCCACCCGGGAAGCTCCCGGCGGGCCGGGACAGCGGTGACTAAGCACTTTGGGGATTTCTACTCTTAGAATTTTATTCTCTTCTTTTCTCCCTCTTTCAAGCGGAGCGTCCCCCCCGTCCGCCACACCCCCCCCCCCCCCCCTCCCCTCCACCTCCCACCCCCTCCTCCTCCTCCTCCCCTCCATCCTCATCCTCCCCGGCCGCCCCCGCCCGGGGCCGGGCGCGGCAGGGCGGGCGGTGGGGTTCCCCCTTCCGGCCGCCGGGAGCACGGGAGCCCCGGGCCGGCTCGGCTCCAGAGCTCGGCCAGCCCTGGGGTGAGGCGGAGCGGGGCCGTGCCGGGCCGGGCCGTGCCGAGCCGAGCCGAGCCGCTCCGGGCCGGGCCGAGCTCCCCGCCGCCCCCGTGGGAAGTTGCGCTGCGCCCAGGGCGCACCGGGCGGCGGGGAGATGCCGGTGCGCAGGGGCCATGTGGCCCCGCAAAACACCTACCTGGACACCATCATCCGCAAATTTGAAGGGCAAAG
>NW_023304786.1:0-1619 GCF_011077185.1 Oxyura jamaicensis
CCGTGCCCGGGTGGGGAGCGGCGCAGCCGGCGCTGCCCGCGGCAGTTTCGCTTGTCCCGCGCCCGCTCCCCCCGTCCTCCCCCGGCTTCCCAAATCTTTTTTCGGGAGGCCGCTGGCAGGCGGCGGGGCTGTTTGGGAGGAACATCAAGGGGAGCCGAGGAGCCGGCGCTGCCTGGGCTTGTCCGGCCCGAGCGGGGAGGAAGGAGAAAGCGAGAGGAACCCCAGAGCCCTCGCTCCGGGAGCGTGGCCGTGGCCTCGCAGCCCCCGGGCGACGCCGCTCCACGGCCCCCTCCCTGTCAGCCCCTTGAAATGCTGGGGGCTGGCCGCCCCCCCCCGGCATTCGATCCCGTTTGCTCTGGGGACAGCTCGGTGCCGGGGCTGGGGGGCTCCTTACCCCCGGGGGGGTCCCGTAGCCTTCCTGTGGGAGCCCCACTTGGGCTCAGGGGCTACAGCCCAAATTTTTGAGGCCAAAATAATGGGCCCAAATTCGGCCCAAATTGAGGCCAAGAAAAAAGAAAAAAGAAAAAAAAAAAAAAAAAAAAAGGAAGAAACCCTGCTTGAATGTGAGTTGTGGCAGGGGGTGCTGCGCTGGGGGCGGCATCCCCGGCTGGGGGCCGCGGCGGGCGCGTCGCTCGCTGGGCACGCGGTTGCCCAAGCGCACGCCTGCAGCTTTCCCACACCCACCGCGGCCCCGGGCGGGAAGCGCGGGGCGGCCGCGGCCCCGGGAGAGCCGGGACGGCCGCATTCCTCCGCCCGCCGGTCCCCCCCCGCCCCCCACCCCGGCACCCGCGGCCGTCCCTCCCCGGGGACCCCGCAGCTGCGGGCACCTCGCCCGCCCCCCTGCATGCTGCCTGTCCCCGGGGACCCTGCACCTGCGGGGCCCCCAGCTGACCCCCCGTGCATGCTGCCTGTCCCTTGGGGCCCTGTAACCGTCCCTCCCCGGGACCCCCTACTCCGGGGGACATCCACCTGTCCCCTTGTGCATGCTGCCTGTCCCCCCGGGGACCCCGTCTGTCCCTTCCCAGGGCCCCGTATCTCCCAGGAACGTCCCGGGGCATCCCCCAGGGACCCCACATCTCCCCTCCTCTGGGGCTGTCCCCCTTCCCCCAGGGACCCCATCCGTCCTTCACCCCCAGCTGGTGGTCCACAAAGTGCTCGGGTTTTCGACCTTTTGGGTTTTATCCCCCCAGTTTTGGCAGAACCCCTTGGCAAAGGAGGCAGGAGCTGGGACCTGGGAGGGGCTGGGGGCAGGGCGGGCTGCTGGGGGCACCGGGACCACCGGCTGTGCCCTCAGCCAGCACCAGTTCACACCCGTTGGGAATCCGGGGAGGGGGGAGATCGGGGGGGGCCCGATCCTGGGGCTCCCGGGGGGCCGTGCCCGGGGCTGCCGGGCTCGGAGCACTCCGGGGTCCGGGGGGGGGAAGGGGTGGAGGTGAAGTCGAGTGGGGTCCGTGCCCAGAGGGCGCCCCGCAGCCTTCGGTTTCGATTGTTTTATTATTATTATTAATTATTAATTATTATTATTAATATTATTATTTTATTAAGGTGAAGCCAGGCTTTGCCACCCGGGCAGGGTGGACGCCTCCGGGTGAAGCTGTAGCCGCGGCCCTTTGTGATGG
>NW_023304787.1:0-834 GCF_011077185.1 Oxyura jamaicensis
GGAAGGAAGGAAGGAAGGAAGGAAGGAAGGAAGGAAGGAAGGAAGGAACCCCAAACCTTCTGCTAGGTAAACCTTAACTTTTCACTACTCCACATTTAAATGAATGCACAAGGGCAGTATTTCTCTTATTTTTTTATCTGTATCTGTTTACATTTGTATTTCACTTTATAGGATTTAAATAGAGTCCTGAGATGTTTAAACTTTGACTCTTTAAACAACATATCAAATCGCTTGGGCAACGATTCCTATTCTGTTGTGTGCATCGTTTTAATTTGTTACATTCTTCAACAGAATGCTGCATATCGGGTAATGGGCATATTTTCTTGTGTGTCTTCGGAGGAGCTTGTCTTCAGAAAATGCATTGTTATAATAATTTGAAAGAAAAACTATGTTGAGATATTTGCCATCTTTTCTTTCTGTGCTACTTGTAGCTGAATATAAGGATTGCAACGTCTGAATAATTATTGTCTTGTAATTATGAAGAAAAAATGTCCCCAAAAGAAGTGAACTAATAGAGTTAAAATTTTACATTTTATGCTGGTACAGCATCATTTGAGTATTTATACGGATAACAAAACGTGGTAAATTCACAGCCATATAGATTAAATTACTTTGTAGCATTTGAAGCCTATTAATGAAGACAAGAAACAGCGGCAGTTCTACCAAAAGGAGGAGGAAGTATATAAAAAAGCTCAAATTCTATAAAAAGCATATCCCATTTTTATGCCATGGCTAAGAAAGCTAAAACATAAATAACATAAAATAAAATAACATAAAATAACATAACATAAAATAAAATAAAATAAAATAAAATAAAATAAAATAAAATAAAAT
>NW_023304787.1:844-11684 GCF_011077185.1 Oxyura jamaicensis
ATAAAATAAAATAAAATAAAATAAAATAAAATAAAATAAAATAAAATAAAGAGCCGAGAAAACGCAAGCCATCCTAACGGCCAAGTTAAATAGCCAAGGAAAAATATCCTGATTTTTTATGTGCCTCTTTCTCCCCGAAATCTTTGAACCACTCTCTTTTCCAGTGCTGCAAATGTAAATCGTTGATTTGAGATAATAAAGCTGTCTTCCCACCTCCATCCAAACTCGCAGATAACAAAATGATGTTTTTTTCTCCTTTTTAACGAACATTTACAATAGATGCGTGTCCCACCTCTCACTGCATCCCAGCACAGAGCCACGAGATTAACACCCCCCCTTTTCTTTAAGCCTCACATAATTTACCCTTGCGGAGAAAAAAAAAAATAGATGTAACCTATAAAATTGGAAAAAATAGCCATAATTAACCCTATATTTTATGCCTCGGGACTATTCATGCCCGCAGCGAACAGCCCGGCCGATGCCGCTAATGCAATCAAGGTGTTCCGCGGAGCCCCGCGGCGGCGCGCGGGACCCGCGCGTCTCTCGTGGAGCAATGGCGCCACCGCGCGGCTCCTGGAGGCACCGCAGCTCTTCCCCCTCCGGGCCTGCGGAGAGGGGCCCGCTAGGGCCCGGGGAACCGCGACCGCGAAGGGCGGTGAGGAGGGAAAAGAGCGAGAAAGAGGAGAGCTGACTTCTTCCTCTGCACCGCTCAGCGCTGAAAGCACTCTCTGCGATGCGAAAGCCCCACCATCCAGTCACTCTAGCAATAAAAGAGACAAAATGGGGTTGCTTTTGAAAACCTCTATTGTTTCAAATTCCGAGACTAAACAATTGGTCATTCTGCTCTGGCGGGGGAAGGCCGGAGCTGTAAACCGATAAAGAGCTTCCCAAGCCCAGACGTCTCGCCAGAACTTAGTGTGTAAGTGTGGGGGTGCATCTATGTGGTGGTGGTGTTATTGTATGTACGGCTCAGCATTCTGGCAGCCTGGAATTGCTTTAAAGGAAAAATAATAATACTAATAAAAATGAACAACATCATCAACAACAAAGAACAAAGGGTATAATCCAGAGTGCCAGATTTTCAAATAAACTGCAATAGAAGAATAAATTAGCAAAAGTGTCCCCCCACCTTTTATTCCTCCCCCTTTCTTATTTTTTAAACTACTGCCTCCCAGAGGGTAAATAAAAAGGAGGTGAACTTTGTATGTGACTGAAGCAGAAACAAGAGCTTTTACACGTTGGATTTCCCCACATTCCCAAGTCGTTGTAGTAATTTAGGAGTTCCTGAAAGTTTTCTTGCACTGTTTGCTTTACAGCCGTTTAGTTCCTTAACCTTCAGAAATTTATACCCTATAAAGTTTTATAGCGGTCATATTCTTTTATTGCAGCACACTGCACTGAATTTTCCTTTTTTTATGACAAGTTACTTCCCTTTCTCTCTCTTCCCTCAATAAGCTCCAAGTATCTTTTTTCTTCCTTTGTTTTCTTTTCAGAGCTTCCACAAAGAAAGGATTTTTTTAAAGAAGTGAAATATTACCCTTTAGAGCGCTCATTATGTTAAAAATTAGTGGGAAAAGGATTCTTGGTTATGTTTCTCAATACCTGCTTCCTTTAGGGTTGACCAGGTCTCAGGTTTTGTTATATATTTGTTGATATAGTAGGTTTTGTTTATTTGTTTGTTTGTCGTTGTTGTTTTTAATATATAGATGGAAACACTTTCCAAGTTTTTGTATTTATTCTCAAGAAATAAAGTATCAAAAGAATTTAGAGACGGAATTACAGTAACCGCTAATTGAGTCCTTGAAAAAAGGAACCGCATGTCAAATCCGAGGTGATGCCAAGCAGGGAAGGCAGGGTGGGGTTTCTCACTGTTTGTTTTGGTTTTCTAACTTTTATTTAGCAAAGTTTTCATAGGGAAGTAAAAAAATAAACCAGAGATAAAGTAAAATAAAAGCTACGTACTGTGCACTTGCACTTCTACTTCTGGTCCCCTAAGGCTGATGCAAGAATGCAAAAATTAAAACCTCAAAAAAGAACAAACAACAAACAAACAAGAAAGCAACGGTGAATTCAATCAGAGATTAACGATCTCTGACTTAAAGAAAAATATATATTTATATATTTAGAAACGCATCAAATCTGCAAAAGACCAAGTAAGCACTTGCTACACTGGAGAAGAATTATTTCCATTTGTCTCTGGACATACTTTTAACCTAAGCAAAAAATTGATTCTTATAATACATTTAACGAGACACTAAAGAACGCGGAAAAACGCAATGAAAATATTTATGAAATTTTAGACGAAGCAGTATAACACAATGACATATAGGTACTGTTGTTCTAAAATCGATTTTTATTCTGGAGCATTGAACATCTGTAGAAAATACATCCAGGCTGATGCTACAGAAGACAATTTTTTCCAACATTTTAAAAGTAAGTGTATTTCCTAATAAAACGAACTAACATTTTAAATTCTATTTTAAAAGAACCTTATGTTGTTTTAAAAATATCTGCTCTTTTCCACAACTCTAAAGAAAGTGAAAAGGTTTTCTAAATTCTAGTGTCCGATGGGTTGCAAACATCAATTAAGCCATGGGTACACTTCTCAAAAATATGGTAATGTGTATTTAGTGAACTGCATGCTCAGTTCTAAATATGAGGAATATATCAACCTAGCAAGAAGCAGATTTAAAAGTTCATTCACCCTTGAGAAGAATCAAATAAAACTGAAATAATTACCTAGTCAAACAAACCTAATAATCTTTTTCAACATAGTATCTTTTATATATATATATAAATAAATTTGGATTTAAAGAAATGATCCTGCCGCCATAACTTTTTTTTTTTTTTTTTTTTTTTTTTTCCCAGCTCAGAATATCTGCAAAAACTTTTTTCTTAATTTAGTTTTGAGGAAGGAGAATAGATATTTTGGCACAGGGTTAGTTAGATTTATCTCTCACTGGCAACATAATAGTTAAATTTTGAAGTCCGCTAAGTTTTGAAGCCCCAGAGGAGCTACTAAATGATGGAAAGCTTCAAATTGGAAAGTTTAGGCATTAAAACAAACTTTCTGAGGAATGGTCTTACCCACTGGTTTCTGGTCGAGTGAAAGATTTTTTTCCCTTTCATAAGGAATTAAACTGGTGTAAATTTCGGTGCACCGAGGTGCAGCTACTTGTTTCTTATCTCTGGATCATGGAAAGAAGAAACAAACAAACAAAATAAAACAGGAACACTTGGAAATATATATATATATATATAAAAAGGAAAAAACGCGGATCTTCCTATCACTTCCTCTCAGGGCAATCTCTGTTCACATCAGATAAAAGTGGTCTCAAAAACTAATGCTAGGATACCCAAGTTAGTAGCTTATGAAGTCAGATTTGCACTGATTCATTCACATATACAACAGAAATAGATGTGTCTTCTCTTCCCCACCCATCCACCCAATTAAAATAAGCTACCTTACACTTGCGTTGTTCCTAGAAAGCCTCCTGGCAGCTAAATACACAAATTTGCACACGAAGAAGAAGAAAAAAAAAAAAAAAGAGAGAGGTTTATTTCGGTATTTTCCATCAACTAACAACTGAAGAACTCTTTGTATACTTAAAAGACACAATAGAAACAGAAAACGAGCTTCAACATTCACAGAAACACAACCACAAACACATTTTACAATAGCCACCATGTAATCAACTCCTACTAACCCACCCGCCACCCTCTCCCTCCCCCCTTCCCAAAACAAAGTTAAGTCTTACAGAGATAAAGGAAAACCAGTCCCGCACGAACGGTTCAGAGAAACCTCCAGCGGATCTGTCAGATGAGAAACCAGCTCCGTCCGGCATGACATGAGACCTCGTTTGTAAACAATCAGGGTCTATATTTGTTACACTGGATGTTCTTCGGGAAAAGGGTGGGTGAATGCCAAGCCGCGGAGCCGCCGCAACCCCCGCTGCCACCCGCGGGCCGGGGCTCCCTCCCCGGGGAGGCGGCGGCCCCGGGGCCGGCCAGGCACCGGGCCCCGAAGTGAAGGGGGTCGCAGTGGGAAAACATGCCGTGAGCTCGCTTCACCATAGAGCAAGCAAAAAAAACACAACACCGGAGTATTAAAAGCATCTCGGCAAACGGGAGGGGGAAGAAATACACACACTCTATGGTTGGCACTTTATCTCTGCAACAGCCTACTGCTTTAGGAAAAGTCAATTCACAATAAATTATAAATATGCTAGCACTAAGAACACAACCTTTCCCTCTCTTACAGCTCTACTAAGGTAGTTTTTAAACTAGAAAATCCCATTCTTCCTGTCCTCTAAAAGTTAGGAATAAGTTGGCAGGGGTTCTTCCGCCCCCTTTTCTCCTGAATAATTTACAATGCGGCTCTGAGAGTGCCCCCCACACGCACTCTCGTCTCTCTCCCCGTCTTTTCTCCTCTTCCAAGTGACCCAATATAAAGCTACCGTATGAGGATGTTTGCCTGTAAAGATCCTACTAAACTTCCAGATCAAAGTCACGTATCTGCTGCCATGGCAAGATTGAAATAAAAATTCCGCATAATAAAACCAACCAAAAAAAAAAAAAAAAAAAGGAAAAAAAGGAAAAGAAATAAAGAAACCCAGTGCAGCTGGGAGTTGGGCTGTCACTAACCGACTTGCCCAGTGTAATGTTGACGAATTGAAAATGATTTGTTGGGTGCAATTAAACGCAAGTCTTACGAATGTGTCTGTCTTGCAGTAGTTTAATTAAATCGTCTGGTTCCTTGGCCACCTCAGCGTTTGTGTCTGTGTGTTTGTGTGCCTGCATGCACCGTGGTGTTCTGAGTGTTACAGAGAATCTTTGTCCTTACGTGGATAAAGAAAGACAGCGTGGTTTGATGGGAGCTTGGACCAGAGCTGTTTGTGGCCAGTTTTGTTTGCCGTCTTGCCTTCCATGGAGAAAATGCAAGCAGAGAAAGCTGCTGCTCAGACAGGAGCCTGTGTCTATGTAACGCTGTAGGGAGAAGAAGAAAAAAAAAAAAAAATAATAATAATAATAGAGAAAGACGACAAGAAAATAGAAACAAAACGCAGCATGTGTCTCCAAAGAGGAGCTGCAGTTTTTCCTAAGTTGCCTCATACGTGACAACACTAAGAAGATAAAAATAATAAACAACATCTCGCATCATGCAAAGGTGGAGATGGGAAACGGGAAGGTTTTCCCGTTGTTTGGGTTATTTATGTTAGCACTACAGTTCGGTGCGCGGCCACAGAGGCTGGGTAAGGAGGGAGGGGTGCTGCTTTTCTGGTTTTCACTCTTTGCCCTGTTCCTTGTTCATTTTCTTCATTTTCATCCTTCGGTTCTGAAACCAGATTTTGACTTGTCTCTCACTCAGGTTGAGGAGTCTGGCCACTTCATGTCTACGGTCCCTCGTCAGGTACATATTGAACAAAAACTCCTTCTCTAGTTCCAGGGTCTGGTATTTCGTGTAAGGGCATCGCTTTTTTCTGGAGGAACGGGCGTGAAGCCAGCTGGCAGCTGGGTTGGCTGAAAGAAAAGCAGCAAGATCAATACGATGCAGCTTGAGTGTTTCTCAGAAGGTTTTAATCATGCCATCAAATATTAAGATTATACATACGGATATGCACGCCCGAGTGAAAAATGCTCGCTGAGATATGAGCTGGCAGCAGAGGCCCTATGATAATAGTACAGAATCATCAGGGCGAAAAAAACCGGACAGATGTGGGGGGTGCCCCGGTGCCGACAAGCTGCCGCGCCCGTTCCCTTGCGACTCCGTGGGTGGGGATCTGGGCTGCAGGCAAGGAGCAGCAGCGAGTTAGACTTCCCCGCGTGTCTGTGTGCACATACATGTCTGCGCACACATGCTAATTTGCACATACGTGCTTGCGCACACGTATGTTTGTGTGCAAACATGTCTTCTGTACTCAGTAGCAAAGCTCCCGCCGACTTTTCTCCAGGTCTGTCCCCACCAGAAAACACCCACATGCATGCACTTACAGATTTGCATAATGCCTATCTGCGCGTTCCATATGCTATACTCAGAGAAACCAATGCAAAAATTATATATATAATTCAGATGTTTTCCCACGTGTCTCCAGATGCACTCCTACAGACACAGCATGCAGGCAAAGAATATTGAGACGTCTGGAAAAAAAAAAAAAAAAAAAAAAAAAAAAAAAAAAAATCTGCCTATTTTGCTATGTGGCAAGAAATGGAACCATAAAAATCCTCTGAGGGCTGGCCGGACTCTCATGCCGGAGATCTGGACAGTGTTATGCAGAGACATGGACATTTGCAGGACTGCTTCGAAGGGGAGAAATGCAGCCAAAAATAAATAACAGACTGCCCGTCACTCTCGCGTATGGGAGAAGTTACGTGGGAATCATTTGCAAAAAGCACATTTCAGGAATAAGCGTAGTCAAGCCGGGGTGGGGTGGGGTGGGGTGGGGTGGGGAAGGGACGGGACACAACATTTTAGAAATTAGTCCCACAGACACAGTACTTGGGGAAGGTGTTATGGGAAGGTTGCACACAAAGGTAAAGTCCTTTTGGGATAAAAAATAGATCATTTACCTATCACATGCAAATTTTAGAGGACCTCTGGGTAACTGAATACTGGAAAAGCAAAATTAAGGTTTATAGACAGACCACGTATTTCTATTTTATTTCCTTTTCCTTCTCTGAAATTATGACTGAAGCCATAAACCTTTACACCAATTAAATGCACCATTATAGATATATACATACACACACGCACGCGCCAACAGAACATTTCCTCTTTGTAAAATTAAATACATTGAATATATTTTTTTAAATAATCCGGTTAATCTTCCACTGTAAGTACTGCCTCTTACAAATTTGCACGGCTATTTCCTTAATGTAATTGACTTAATCTAATATGCAAAATTAAATATTAAAGAGGAAGAAAGCTGTTAATAATTGATACTGTTAATCCTGCTACCCATCCTTTAATGGCAATGGAGGGCTGTGCTTCATAACAGATATTTATTTGGTTTGATTTTTTTTTGTTGTTATATCGTGGATCGTTAAAATATAAGATATTTTAAATGCGAGTATAGTTTTATCTACTTACTGTATACCCGTGCCTAAACTGGCAAGCGAATGAGAAGTTCTGGCACATGCCTTCTTTAAAATCTGGCAAATAAATTAACAAATCCCGGTGCCATATACAGAGTAGAGATTCATTATTGTGAAAAACTTTCAAAACCTGAAAGAAATTGGTAGGAGTACTTTCTGCAAAACAGCTCTGTCTTCCAGCACTGGCAGGCTCTCAACATTACCCCAAAATTAAACTATTATTTAAAACAAAATATGCATCGTAACCACATGCCGTAGAAACCACACAGAATCCTCTTAGCGTGGGTCCCTGCACTTATAACATAATAACATTTTCTTGGACAAGATTTTTATATATTCAATTTCAGGGACATTGAGCACAGAACCTGGATATTTAATTCTTTCAAATCATTCACCTCACGGTCGCAGTTTGTTCTGGATCTCTGCCCAGTACAATAGAACAGGACTTTCTTTTTCGCGCGCGTGTGTGAGTGTGTGTGCGTGCGCGTGCATGGTGCAAGTTAAATTATAGGAAAAAAATGTCACCATAACATCCTGGACACGGAGGAAAGGAAATCACGAGGCTCGAGGATACACTGTATTTTTATTTCTATGGTTGTAATTGGAATCTCTGTTGCTCTTGCAGGTTGGTGGAAAAAAAAATTAATTCAGGAGGAAAAAGAGTGACTGTGATAGCGTGTCCTGCATATACTCTGTAGAGTTATACCCTCAGCGGCGGCTGTTTCTCTGCCATTTCCAGACGGGAAGTTTATACAACTTCGGCTTTCATTGCAAAATATTTACCGTGGTGGTGAAGCCAAGTTTCTCTCTCTTTCACCTCCAACACAAGCTTTCGCTCACTTTTACCTTTTTGATGGATACTAGGTACCAACTGAAAGCGTATGAGGTGAAGATACTGATTCGTTTTTACTTAAATGCCTTTGCATAACTTTAATAATAATAATAATAACAACAACATTAATTATAGCAGTGTTAAGTACTTTCAAGGAGAAAGCTTTTTTTTTTTTTTTTTTTTTTTCCCCTATATTTTCGATTAAAACAAAACAAAACAAAACAAACAAAAAACTAATCAGGTCACTGAAAAACATGCTGAATTTTAACTGTTCCCCTATCTGGCTACCTTACAAATAAGGAACTACTTCATCTGGAGGCACCCTCTCCCCCCCTCCCCAGCCTTTTTTATTTAAAATTTTAACTAAGAGGGTGCATGGCTATGAAATATTCATACCCTAAACCGTAACATTTATTAAACAATTAAATATAAACAAACAACCCCCCCAAAGAAAACAACAACCAAACAACAACAACAAAACAAACACTGAAACCCACCGCCGCCACCACCAAAAAACACGAAACAGTATGAGGAGGGGAGCCTTTCCCTGAATCTGCCGAGGTAAATCAGAGCAACGGGCATGGAAAAGACCTTGCTGCTCTTTACTTCCCTCACGTGAACTTTTCCTCCGTAATTTTCGCTCGTTTTCCCCTTGTTTTCCCCCGATCGCCACCCTCCGCTCCCCTTTCCCTACCTTTCCCCCTGACATTTATTTTCTCCCCCTTTTCTTCCCCTCCACACGCAGACCCAGCACAAATTTGTTACCGCTTACAAAAGTGATCTCTGCAGCCGGACTCAGCGCTCTGTAGGAAAGAGGATGACTTGATCCAGCTTTTGTCCGCTCTGGACTCTGTTTTGCCCAGAGACCATGCTCATTTTTATTTTTATTTTTATTTATCTGCAGAGACAATGCCACCCCTCTCCCCTCCCCACCTCTCCCCTTATGTTGGCATCAGCAATCTGAGAGTTTTCTTTAAGACCTGATTTTAAACTTTATGCAGCATTGTCCCATTTTATTGCGCCTCCTCCAGCTTTTATACTGTTTACTTCCTCACTTTTATAACTTACTTTGATCTGTTCTGTCTTTGTCTTCGCTTCCTTCACAAACTTTATTGTCCTCGAAGCTGGGCCTTTGATTGGAAACGATCCCTTCCCTTGCAGCAGAAGTTTCTAAATTGTACTCCTGTGTTCCCTGTTTATGGACATCCCCGGGACGGCCCAGCAGCGGCTCTGCCTTAACAGATCCCTGCCCGGGGAGGTTCTCTGCTCTGGGCACTGGATCCAGCCAGCTCCGTAGATACCTGCTATCAGATGGGACGCTTTGATGTTGAATATATGGATGGTAGACGGCAGGAAGGGTACCAGAAGAATGTGGATTCAAAGGAGTCCAGGAGGCGCTGAAAACTGGAGGTTTTGGCTGAAAACTACAAGAGGGGAATTCTAGATGTTCATTATGCCCAGCTTGCCTGGAACTTGTATATTGCCCAGATGGAAATTTGGCTGAAGGCGAGTCTTCACTTTCATGACTTATAATAGAGTCGACATAATAATTGCTAAGAGTCCCAGAAATGGACATTCTCAGACATCATACAAAGCACGGTTCAATGAAGGGAAAAAAATATATAGGACAGATCTAGATTTGTACTCTACCCCCTTCTCGAACTTCCTAGCCAACAAAGTACAGTTGGGCTGCTGTGTTGTGAGCTCCCAGCAAAATGATTGGTCAAACTTTTTTCGTGTGCCTGATAAAGCGTCAGTCTCGGCGTAAATCAATCGAAGCCAAGGGGGCTGCACTGCGCTGTCATCCGCCCTTGCATTCCATATCAAGGATGGATTGTTTTATGTTTATGCAATGCTGCAAAACGTCAGTAGTTTAGAAAAGCCACGAAACAGGCAGCGCTGGGGCTAATAGCTAAAAATCTCTTCATAGATTTGCTCCTGAAACATTGTGTGGGGGTCCTGGAGGGGGGAAGGATTATTTATTTATTTATTTATTTATTACTATAATTATTTTTTTTTAAAGAAAGATGCTGATGTACTCACTTTGCCTTTAATAACCATAATGGGGAATAGAGATAAAAGCTATTCTTTGCCACTCGGGCACCAGAGTATGATAGCAAAAAGCCAGCGACTACATACAGACCACCACACATTTCGTACACATACATATATGTGTGTGTCCATTACAGGCATGTATACATAAATACTGATATATACGCATTTTTTGAAAAGAAAAAAAAACTGATAAAAGTAGTAAGAATAGTGGGGATGGTGTTGTAAATAATTAACCCTCTGGCATTTGAAAATGGATTGTTAACATGGTCAAATAATGTGGTTTAATATTAAATTCATAATATCACCGGCACGCGCACGACATTACTACTTTGACCATCAGGCTGAGGAGACACAACCTCCTGTAAACCTCCAAAGCTTATCTTAGACTGCATGTTTTTATATATATATAATCTAAAAAATATCTCTATATATGAGTACGTGTTCACGTATTTTGCGGCATAATATCAGGATTGTTTTGCTTGGATTAAAATAGTTTACTATGTTGCTGAAACCGTAAGCCTTCATTTAACTTTACAAGGCTAGTAAAATACAGTGTGCCACTGATACTGCTTTGTTACAGAATGCCTTAAAATTGTGATGGTTAAATAGTTTAATAAAACTTACATTAGCTTTCTTTGATTTTTATAGTCTTGAATTTATTGCCTGTGGAAAAGAAAGGGGGTAAAAAGGAATCCCTCGCATTTTCAGTCACGGTGTCCCCCCTCCCCTTTCACACCTCACATAGCTACATGTATGTGCCTTGTGTGTGGGTGTCAACACCCCCCCCCCGCCTCGTGCATTTTTTTAACAATACGACTTTTCTTTCTTTCTTTCTTTCTTTCTTTCTTTCTTTCTTTCTTT
>NW_023304788.1:0-360 GCF_011077185.1 Oxyura jamaicensis
GGTGCCCCCCAGCCTGGCGGGTCCCGGCCCCACGGCAGCCTCCCAGGCGCTCCGGGCTCCCGGGGGATCCGGTGGCCCCGCTATGACCCAGCACAGCTCTGGCCCAACCCGCTGGGGGGGGGGGGGAGGGGATCCAGTGTAAGCCAGCATGGAATCCAGTGTGATCGGTGGTGGGATCCTGCATGACCAGCATGGGATCCGGCTCCCAAGTGAGGATCAAGCGCGACCCAATGTCTTGCGCGGATCTAACGGGAACCCCTGGGGGATCCCGCACAAGCAGCCTGGGATCCAGCGCCCAAGACAATCTCTTTCGCTCCGTTACGGAATTGTTGGACCCTGCGGCAGGATCCAGCGCGACCC
>NW_023304788.1:460-777 GCF_011077185.1 Oxyura jamaicensis
GGGTGGTGCCCCCCAGCCTGGCGGGTCCCGGCCCCACGGCAGCCTCCCGGGCGCTCCGGGCTCCCGGGGGATCCGGTGGCCCCGCGGGGGATCCGCTATGACCCAGCACAGCTCTGGCCCAACCCGCTGGGGGGGTGGGGGGGGGAATCCAGTGTAAGCCAGCATGGAATCCAGTGCGATCGGTGGTGGGATCCTGCATGACCAGCATGGGATCCGGCTCCCAAGTGAGGATCAAGCGCGACCCAATGTCTTGCGCGGATCTACCGGGAACCCCTGGGGGATCCCGCACAAGCAGCCTGGGATCCAGCGCCCAAGAC
>NW_023304788.1:787-1572 GCF_011077185.1 Oxyura jamaicensis
GGAAGGACTCACTCTGTGTCCCTTCATGCCCGGCAGGCCGGCGGTTCCTGGCAGACCACGGGCACCCTAGGGGAAAAGGACGGGGGTGACGGAGATGCTCTGGGGGGGGGTGGGGGGCTGTGGGGGTGTCCCCACGCCCTTGTCCCCGGGGAAGTGGCACGGCCTCGGCTCCGCCACCCTGCATGGGGTCTCCCCGTGGGGAGCAGCTCACCTGGGGGCCGGGGGGGCCGCGCTCACCGGGACGGCCAGGCTTGCCAGCTTCACCCTACGGAGAAGGACGCCTGGTGGGTGGCACGTCCCCAGGGGACGAGTCCTGGGGGGGTGGCAGTGCCACCGGGCCCCAAACCCAGGGTGCGGGGGGGTGACCCCATCCCCACGCCACTTACATCATCGCCGTTCTTGCCAGGGGGGCCGGCTGGACCACGGGGGCCCATGGGACCCTAGGAGAGAGGTGAGGCGGGGGTGAGGGTGCTGTGGGTGCAGGGCACCCCGCTGCCCCCTCCCGTGGCTCCTGGCCATGCTGGGGGGGGGGGGGGGGGGACGACACGCGGGGGTGCCTCGGCCCCCCCCCCAGCCCCGCGGGACGTGGTGCTGCAGCACATCAGCCAGACTTACAGATGCACCGGGCTCTCCGGGTTCACCGGGGGGGCCTTGGAAACCTTGAGGACCCTGTGGTTTTGTGGGGAAAAGGAAAAAAAAAATAAAGGGAAAAAATGGGTTAGAAAAGGAGAAAGATGGGCCTGAAGAACCCGCCGGCAGTGTTGGACCCTCCCCCCCCCCCCCCC
>NW_023304789.1:0-1763 GCF_011077185.1 Oxyura jamaicensis
CCCCCCCCCCCCCCCCGTGGGCTATTTGTAGGGCCGACAGATGGGGGCTGCGGACAGATGGGTGCTCGCTGGGTGCCAGCGGGCAGAGCTCGCCGGCCAGGCCCCGGGGACGTCGGTCTCTGGCCCCAACCCCTTCAGTGGAGCCGAGGGGACGCGGGGCTGCGGGGGGACCGAGGGGACGTGGGGGCAGAGCCTGCTCCGGGTGGCGGACGGATGCTCCACGCCACCGCCGGACAGGGGACGGCGACCCCACGGCCAGCAGCCACGGGAGCCCCGGGACCCCTCCTGGGGGCTCGGGGCCAGCGTGGGCCTGCTCCCCGCCCCCCCCCCCAGGCGCTCATCCCCGCTTTTATTCGATCGAGTTACAAAGGGCACGTGGAAGGCAGCGGGCTGCAAATAGTGCAAGGCTCTTTATTTCGACAGGTGCCGGCCAGAGGCGGCCCCCGGCACGGGCCACGGGACCCCAGGACGGTGCCGGCGGAGGGTCGGGGGGAGGTGGGCACAGACCCCGTGGCTCAGCCCACGTGGGGGCTGCCGTGGGCGCTCGCCCCCGTGCCGCAGCGCTGCCGGTGCGTGCCCCCGCGTGCGGGCGGTTTGGTGCTGCTTCCCTTTATAGCAGAGCGCGGCAGCGGCGCGCACAGGTAGAGAGGAGCCGCGCTCGCCCCCGCATCCCCCCAGGAAGGACGAAAAATCTCAGAACCGTTCCCTGCAGAGCTGCAGGATGAGGGGGGGGGGGAAGACGAGCTCGGCCAGGACCCCAGAGTAGGGGGGCAGCCCCTGGGGTCTCCACGAGTCCCCCCGGTGCTATCCCAGGGGGGAAGGAGCCCACGAGCCCTGCAGGGGCTGCGCTTTGTCCCCGTGTGCGAAGGGCAGAGCCTGGACCGTGGCCACGCTGGGACAGTGACAGGGGACAGACCTGTCCTCACCCCCAGAGCAGCTTTCCCCTCTGGCCCCCTTAACCCAGGGCACCAGCTCGGGAACTTGGGGGTCCCAACGAGCCCCCAGACCCGCCGTGTGGGGAGGGGGCAAGGCTGGACCCGGAGCAGGGCAGAGCCCGGCCGCACGGAGAGCGGGGCAGGGGTTTGGCACGTGCCGGGCGGAGGAAGGAACCGAGCGCCCGAGCAGCCTCACCCGGTGAGGTTAGTGGGGGGCAGCCCCCTCCCTGCCCGCAGCCCCCCCGGGCGCAGGGGGCACGTTGTGCTGCTCAGGGCTTGCCGGACAGCTCGCCGACCCGCTGGCGGAGGTGGAAGGCAAACTCGAACATGGTGGCCGCCAGGCTCTGGTGGATGAGGTACCGGGGCAGGCGACCCTGCGAGGAAAGGAGAGGAAACGGCCCCGTGAGAACAGCAGCACGACGGGCGCAGCGGCCCCCAGGGAGGTGAAACACCCCCACCCCCCCTGCCCCGGGCTCCTGCCCAAGGCTGCCCGGGTTTTGCTCCCTGCCCCAGGGCTGCACGAGTGCCGCAGCGGGGAGCTGCTGCTTTCAAGGAGTTTTCTCCGGGGGAGGAACTGAAACGCGTTTTGATTTCTCTAAAAAGCCCGGCACGACTCAACCCCAACCGCCTCGGCCCCGTGCTCTATTATGCGAGATGCAAAAGAAAGTCAGGCCGGGCTCTGCGGGGGCAGGCAGCAGCGGCAGGGCTGGGAGCGCCGCTGGGGCTGGCAGCGGCTCCGCGCCCCACGGGGACCAGGCAGGGACGGAGGGGATGGCACGGGACAGGAGCAGGAGCAGCCCCGGGGATGTGGAGGACACAGGGGGGGGG
>NW_023304790.1:0-5012 GCF_011077185.1 Oxyura jamaicensis
CCCTTCCTCCTCTTCCTCCTCCTCCTCCGCCTCGTCCTGCCCGCCCCGGGCTGCAGCGCACGGCGGAGAGCGGGGCCGGGCACCGGGCACCGGCACCCCCAGGGCCTCCGCCCAGCGCTGCAGCGCATGGTCTGGGTGGCCGCCCCAAAGAGCCGGGCCCCCGGCCAAGCCTGCACCCGGCAGCTTGGTCCTAAACGAGCCTGCAACCTGGTACCCAAAGCCAGCCCGGTACCCAAAGCCACCCTGGCATCCTGCAGCTTGGTACCCAAAGCCAGCCCGGTGCCCAAACCCAGCCCGAATCTTGCAGCCTGGTGCTCAGACCGACCTTGCACCCTGCAGCCTGGTACCTGAAAGGAGCTTGCACCCTGGCATCCTGCAGCCTGGCACCCAAACCCAGCCCGAATCTTGCAGCCTGGTGCTCAAATCAACCTTGCGCCCTGCAGTCTGGTGCCTGAAACCTTGCACCCTGGCATCCTGCAGCACAGTACCCAAACCCTGCCCTGTACCCAAACCCAGCCCACACCTCGCAGCCTGGTGCTCAGACCGACCTTGCACCCTGCAGCCTGGCACCCAAACCGAGCCCCCACCCTGCAGCCTGGTGCTCTGATCGACCTCACGCCCTGCAGCCTGGCGCCTGAAACAACCTCACACCCTGCAGCTCGGTGCAACGCCCGGCCCAACGCCCTGCTCGTCCAAGCAGGGGGGCTTGAGGCTTTTGCTGCAGGGCACAGCGGGGCCCCCGGGAAGGGCTGAGGGCGTGCACGGCACAGGCAGAGGGACGAGCAGTGCCACGGGGCTCCCCAGGCTGCGTGCTGCTGTACAGCTCTCTGCCAGCACCGGGGAGCTGGGAGCACCCCAAAGACCTGTCAGAGCCCAGCTTCACCCCTCTGGTCTTTATCCAGCACCCACCAACCCTGCTTTCCACCAGCTCCCAGCTTTTCCAGCACCAGGATGCACGCTGGCCCAGCACCAGTGTCCCCACTAGGACAGCAATCCAGGTCCCCAAACCCTCCCCAGCCACACCATTTCTCCCCTGCTTGCAACAGGAATTCTGCTCCAGGCTTTTCTTCCAGCAGGGGATGGGAGGGAAGGGACCTTTGCACGATTCTCATCCCTGGCAGGGAGGCTTTGGCTGCACCACGGGGGATGCTTCATGCGTGCCTTGTTTAAGACAATGTCTTCTGCCAGAGGCCCTGCTCGCCCCCACCCCGGTAACAGCTGCCTGCCCAGCAGGCTCCCTAAGCACCACGGCTCAGTAGCCCTTAAAATAAACCTTAGCGAGCAGGAGAAAGGACCAGTCCCCGCCACGTGTCCCCACCAGACACTCCCAGAGCCCCAGGACAGACGCTGAACTGGTTAAATATTCATGGCTGACCCTTCCCCAGGACCAGGAGCAAACAACAATGGCAACTTCTCCTCGAAGCGGATGGTCAGGGTCGTCATCAAGAATCTCTTAACGAGGATTAGAAACATGCTAAAAAAAAAAAATCAATCCCAGAGCGCTGCCCTTTGTTTATATTTGAGAGATAATCCTCCTTTATTTTGCTTCTGTTCTTTAAAAAAACATTAAAAAAGCCCTTGCTGGAGCTGATTGTTCCCGAAGCAGCGGACACGGCTGGAACCTGGCGGAGGGGCTGCGCCGTGGCTGCAGCTCCTGCTGCCACCGCGTGCCCTGCCTGGGACATCCATGCCAGGGGACAAAATGCCACCAGGCCCCGGGGCTCCCCAGTTCCTGGGGAGGTTTCTGCTCTCACCCCTGTGCTGCCCACGGGCTGTGAGCACCGAGGTGGCCCTCGGGAAAGGCACGGGCGCCAGCTGTGAGCCTGGTGGTGGGCACTGCCAAGGCGCTCAGCATAGCAGGGCCAAGCCTGGCACATCCAGAAAGCCCCTGGTGACACCCACGGTCCCCTTCTGTGCCCCCAAAAAGTCCTGAGAAGGGCCAGCAGCGGGCTCCAGAGGTGTGGCAGCAGGCAGATGGTTGAGCTCGCTGCCTCCATCCGCTCCGCTCAGCCAAACCCCGCGGGGCTGGGTGCCCTCGCCCCCGCTAGAGATGCCCCCTGGCCCCGATCCCTCCCCGGCGGGCGCACGCCAAGCAAACCCTGGTGGTGAGCGGGCTGCCCTTAGGAGATAACGGTGCTCTGGATGACGGCCAGCAGCCGCTCCTCCCGCAGGACCCTGGGCATGGGGACGGGGGAGCCCAGGGCCTCCCGCAGCTGGGCGAAAGCCCCGGCCCCCACCAGGTGCAGGCGCAGGGGCCCGATGCTGCCCTTGAAGCGGAACGATTTATAGACGGGGAAATCCTCCTGCAGGCAGTGGTCCAGCTGCAGAGAGACACGGAGGATGCCCTCACAGGTCCTAAAACCGTTTTCCCTACTGAGCAGCTGCCTCCCACCACAACACCCCCTAGACCTCCCCGCTCCAGGGAAGGAGCCCCTTTGCCAAAAGCCCTCCTGCACAGCCGTGCCCCTGCACCCCGCCCCCCTTCATGGAGCAGCCCCACGGGCACTGCCTGCGGGCTTCTGCAGCCAGCACGGCGCAGCAAAGCTGTTCCCGAGGTGCCCAGGCTGCCGGCGAGCACTGCCACCGCGTGGCTGCGGGGCTGGCAGGGGGCAGGCAGGGAGCAGACACCAGGATCTGCGACCGCCTGCAGCCAGCAGACCCCCCCCAAAGCCCTGAGCCGCCCCTTACCTTGTAGCGCTGCCCCTCCGACAGGTCCCTCAGGCCCCGCAGCTCCACGA
Organism: Oxyura jamaicensis; assembly: GCF_011077185.1. Lineage (NCBI taxonomy): Eukaryota > Metazoa > Chordata > Aves > Anseriformes > Anatidae > Oxyura > Oxyura jamaicensis. The sequence continues at coordinate 2,739 of NW_023304790.1, forward strand.
ACACCTCGTAATGGGGGGCGCAGACCCCCGAGGAGGCGCCTGCAGCAGTGCCACGAGCACGTTAAAGCCGCCCGCAGCCCCCAGCCCGGCTTGCGTGGTGCTGGCAGCGCTTCGGGGTGACCGGTGGGGCGTTTTGGGGGTGAACTCACCCAGCAGGGAGCTCTCCACGCAGACGTAGTCGATCAGGTGAGCGCCCGGCCACATGCCCACGGCGCGGCACAGGCTCCGGCAGAAGCGCTCCTCGGGGATGCTCTCGCCCCGCACGCTCAGCACCTGGCTCTCCCTGCCGGTGTGGGCACGGGTGGGTGCCCCGTGCCGGGGGTGCCACCAGCACCTGCCCCGCACAGAGCCCCCCCACGGCGAGGGATGCGGGTCTGGAGCGTCCTCACCTGCGCACGGGCTCCACCACGGGACACTGCTTGTTGAAGCCGGCCACCCTCAGCACCTCTCCGGCACGGCACCTGCGCAGGCACAGGGAGCGTGAGGCCGGCGGGGGGTGGCGCAGGGCACGCAGCCCCCCCGGAGCATTGCAGCAGGGAGGCACCTGTACTCCCCGGGCCGGGCGGTCAGGACCAGCCTGTACTCCCGTCCCTCCCAGAGCTCGCCCAGCAGCACCGTCCGCTGCTCCTCCTCTTCCTCGGCCGGGCAGGGCAGGAACTCGCAGAAAGCCCAGTCGGGGCACAGCAAGAAGCGGGGCTCTGGCTCCTCTGGCCATAGGTTGACACCGAGAAGAGCTGGACAGAAGGCAGCACCGGTCAGCGTGACCCCCCCCAGACCTTCCCCCCTTCTCACCCCCTCCAAGAAGAGAGCAGGGCACGGCTGGTTTTGGAGAGCTATGAGATCTCTGCGGGGCGGGATGCTGCACGCAGCGAGGCACCCTCCTCGGCTGGGCTTTGTGCTGCCATACGACGGGGGTCCCCCCACCCGCGCCCCCACGGGGACAGCCCTGCTCGGGCCACACTCACCTCCTGCCGCCCGGTAGAAGGGGCAGTACACAGGCAGCCCCCTGCACTCAGCCTGGCGCAGGGCGTCGCAGTAGAGCCGCTCCCCGCCGTGCGCCGTCCCCACCACCACCACCTGCAGCTGCGGCCACAGGCGCTGCACGATGCCCTCGAAGCCCCGGGCGCACTCAGCCCGCAGCTCGGCCGCCCGGGCGGCGTCAGGGACCAGCAGCGCCTGCAGCCGACCCCGCAAATCCTCGGGCAGCCCATTTTGGGGGCTCAACCTGCCCAGCGCCAGGTCGTGGGCCAGCTCGGGCCAGCCGGAGCGCAACGCCGCCAGCGCATCGTGCAGCTCGGAGGCCAGCCCGGCCTCCAGCACCCGCAGGGAGCGCGCCCGCAGGGCGAAAAGCAGCTGCACCCGCAGGGCTGCCGTCCGTGAAGGCAAAGCCCCCGCTTCGGGGGGCGTGCAGTACAGGGTGGGCAGGGGCCAGCCCGCCGGGGCGCGGGGGCGAGCGGGTGCCCAGCTGAGCAACGCGGTGCTGCGGGGGGCCAGCGCCTGCGGGAAGGCGGCGTGGAGGACGTCCAGGTAGAGCAGGGAGCCCTGCGTGGGGAAGAGAGGTGAGGGGTGCAGGGTGCCGGGCACCGTTTGGGGGTGCCGTGCTCCCCTCAGCAGCCCGGCTGCCCCCCTACCTGCAGCGGGGGCTCGCAGCCCCAGCAGCAGCGGAGCAAAGCCCAGAGGCTCAGCGGCGGCACCGTGTCCCCCTGCTCCCCATCGGCGCAGCCCCCCGTGAGGGGGTGACGCTCCCGAAAATCATCCGACCCTGCGAACAGACGGGGCGGGCTGAGACGCGCATCCAACAACCCCCTCCCCACCCGAGCCCCAAAACCCCAACTCCCTTCCGCTTTTTACCACCCCCCCCCCCCCGGCCCTCCGCAGCCCTCCCCGGGCTCACCCTGGGCCGTGCCGGGGGGCAGCAGCCCCCGCAGCCGCCGCTCCTGGCTGTGGCGCACGTCGGTGCCCAGCACCTCCAGGCGGCGCCGGTGCCACCGCGCGGCGCGGCGGAGCGCGGCCAGGAGCAGCCGGGGGGGCAGCGGGGGGGGGCCCGGGCAGCACCGCGCACACGGCCACGGCCACGGCCACCGCCAGCAGCAACCCGGTAGCCACCGGCAGCAGCATCCCGGGGGCCGTCGCCAGCAGCATCCCGGGGGCCACCGGCAGCAGCATCCCGGGGGCGCAGCGCAACCGGAGACCCCCCCCCACCCAGCACCTCCCCGCCGCCCCCGGGACCTCCGCCCCTTGTCGCTGTCCTTCCCCACCCCCCCCCCCCGCCCC
>NW_023304791.1:0-5463 GCF_011077185.1 Oxyura jamaicensis
GCGCGGCGGGCTCCCAGCGCCGGCAGCATCCGTTTTTTATGGTATCTGCAATTTTGGCAGAAATCTGTCTTTAATTTAGCTGTCCATATAAAAATCCGCACTGTATAATAATGAACAGATGCCATGAAATTTAAACTGAAGCAATGACTCCTCCTCCCCCCCCCCCGGCTGGCACTCGCCGGTGGCAGCGGCGACCCGGAGCTGGCGCTCGCCCCGCGCCCCCCCTCCCCCCCCCGCGCTCCGCGGGGCCGGGCCGGGCTCGGGGCACCGGGGGCGCCGGGAACGCCCGACCTGGGGGGCCGAGGGGCTGGGGGGAAAAAGGGGGGGCAGAAATCGCCCCCCGGTCTCGTCCTGCCCGGCTGAGCCCGGCCGAAATGCGCCCGTTGGATGCTCGCGGTGGCCCCGGTCCCGCGGGGTGCGGGTCCCCGGTACCCCCCCGGCACCCCCCGACCCCAAATGTCCCCGATCCCGCGGTCACACGAAATCGTGCCAGATCCCAGCGGGGGCTGCGGGGGCGACTCCCGGCCTCACGACTCCCTCCGTTGGGAACGGCAGCGGAGCACTGAGCGCGGGCAGGCCGGGCACCGGGGCGGGGAACCGGCACCGGGCACCGGTTCCTCGCACCTCGGCCGTGCAGCGGAGCCTCGCACCGGAGCCGTGCCCGGCGGCGGGGCCGCATTGCGGGGCCGCTCCGTGCCCGAGCAGCGCCCGCAGCTCCTCGCCTCGGCGGGGCCGCCCGGGCGCTGGGGAGCCAAAATCACGGGAATTAGAAAGAAACCGCGGCCCCAAACGGAGGCGTTAAAGCCCGGCCCCGTCGTGCAGCCCGGGGACATCGGGCCCTTCCCCGCAGGGCCCTTCCCGGAGCCCCGGGGGCGAGCAGATGCCACCCTACCCCCTTCCGCAGCCTCCCCCCCGAGGGTCCCGCCGCCTGCCCCCCTCTCCCTTTTCCGGTGGGCTCCCGCCCTTCGCCGCCGCATCTCCGGGCCCCGGTGCCGGTGCCGGCCCCAAACGCCGGTTCCTCGCCCCCTTGGCGGCCCCACCGCAGCCGCCGCCCGCCCGGCCCGGCCGCCCGGAGCCCCCCCGGCCCCGCGCCCCCCGCCCCGGGGCTTTTCCAGCAGAGAAACCGTTCCCGGCCCGGGGCCGGGGCGGCGGCCGTCGGAAGAGGCTCCGCGCTCCTGCGGGCACTGGCGAGGGCCGGGGCCGGGCTCAGCGGGGCTTTGGGGGGGCTCGGGGCTTCCCGTCGGGCCGCTTCCAGCCCCGACCGGGGCCGTCCCTGTCCGCGGCCCCGAAAATGCCGGATTTTCCCCCAAATCCGCGGGGCTGCGAGGTCACGGCGCACGCTGCCCGCACGCGAGTTTTTCCCCGAAGCGGCTTCCCCGAGGGAACCCGAGGGCTCCGTCCCCGCACTCCCGGTGCCAGTGCCCGGTGCCTGCAGCCGGTGGGGCCGGGGGTAGCGGCGCCGTGTGTCCGGGAGCCCGCTCAACGTCCCGGGGTCGCGGCCGGCGGGGGATGAACCCCGGTGGCGGGGACGGCGAAGGGACCGGTGGCGGTTGGCCGGGGCAGGCGGCTGGGCACGGAGCCCGCTCAGCACCGCCGCGGCGGACAGCTCCGCGCCCCGCACCGGCACCGGGAACCGGGAACCGGGCACTGGGCACCGGGCACCGGGTACCGGATACCGGGCACAGCACACCGGGCACCGGGCACCGGGCATCGGGCATCGGGCACCGGGCACTGCGCACCGGGCTCCGTGCCGAGGCTCCGAGCCGACCGGGCATCGGGGCGGCCACAAAGGACCCGGCCTGGCCACCGCCACCGGGCACCGCGCCGGGGCCACCGGCACCGCGGACCCATGCCAGCCGCGGGCAGCGGACCGAGGCCAGCCCAGAGCCGCCATCCCCGGGGGAGCGGAGCCGTGCCAGCGCCCGGGCTGCCCGCAGCGGTTCGCCGGTGGCCGCGGGGCCGGGACCGAGCGGGGTCCGAGGCTCAGGTTCCCGGTGCCTTTATTGGCGGGGGGGGGACACCGCCTCCCCGGTCCCGGGGGGGACACCCGTGGGGCAGAGCCGAGTTATATCAGCGCCGCCCCACCGCGGGCCGCGCACTCGGGCACGGCGGAGCGGCGGAGCGGTCCCGGGGCCGGTCCCGGGGCCCGGCGCCGGGCGGGGGTCGTTCCGCCGCCCCCGCCCCGTCCTCCCCGTTATCCCCCCTCCGTGCCCCGGGGCGAGCGGGTCGGAAGGAAAGCGGCGAAGGCGGCGGAGTCAACATTGAATATTTATTAATCGCCGTCGAAGGACGCTCGGTAATTACAGGTTCGCCTCGCATCGCACCGGCCGCGGCTCGTCACGGCCGAGAAGTCCTGGCGGGGGCCGCCGCCGCGGGGCTGCAAGCGTCCAGCGGGCCGGGGGGGCCCGGGGGGGCCGATGCATGCAGTGGTGGTGCCGGGACCCCGGCCCGGAGCCCCCGCGCCGCCCCCGCCGCCAAGCAGTGTCCGCGGCGGCGGGGAGCGGGGGGCGCGGAGCGGGCGCGGCTCCCGGCGCGGGGGGGCTCTTGCATATCGTTGGCCATAAATATTTATTAATCGAAATGAAACGGAACAGAAACACGAAAGCACTTCTGGTGTCGGACAGGCGGGTCCCCTTTGCTACAACTGTTTTTTTGTTTCTTTTTTTTTTGTGTGTTTGTTTTTTTTTCTGTTTCTTTTTGTGTTTTTTTTTTTTTTTTGCAAAACTTTTTTGTTGTTGTTGTTTTGTTTTGTTTTCGTTTTTAAAACATTTCTCAGAAATCCTCCTCCTCCCTGGTCTCTAAAAATGCTGGTTTCTCTAAGGTGGTGCGGGCAGGTTCAAAAATAGCGTTATCTCCGGTTTCCGGCGTCTCCCGACCGAAGGAATGCATCACACCGGGGCGAAGACGAAGGGGCCGGCTCGGGACCGGGAGCCGCGGGGACCGGGGCGCCGCCAGCCCCGCCGGAGCCCCGCCAGCCCCGGCCGCTCCCGCTTGCATAGCTGCGGGCTGCCCTGCCGTGCCCGGCTCCGCCAGCTCGGGAAAACCGGGGCGGCTCTGCATTTTCTTTTCCTTTCTTTTTTTTCTTTTTTTTTTTTTTCAATTTTTTCTTTTTTTTCCTTTTTTTTTTTTTTTTTTTTTTCCGTTTCAAGTTTTTTTAAAACAGGTAAAAAACGTCCTGACACACGCGCTGCGAGAGGAGCTCCGGGCACCGGGGCCGGGAGCGGGGCCGGGCCGGGCCCCCCCAAAGCAAAGTGCATCTCTGAGCGTCCGCCGGGCCGGGCCTGCTTGCATAGATAGAAATATTGGGGTCTCCGTTTCGCCTCTTTATTGCTTCGGAAAGTTTCGCTCCGCGCCGCAGCGCGCTCTCCTCTCGCTCCCACGGGCCGGGGCAGCGGGTGTCCAATGCTCGGGGGGGCTCACGGCGGCGGAGGGGAGAAACGGCCCAAAACGGTTACGGGGCGGGGCGGGGGGGGGCGAGAAATAAAAACGAATTAAAAAGCAAACGACGCGGCCCGACCCAGCGCCCCGGGCCGGGCTGCGGGCGCGCCTCCGCCGTTGCCGGGGGGGGGCCTTGGGCAGCGCTCGGCGCCCCGCCCCCCCTCGCGGGATAAATAATAATAATAATTAAAAAAAAAAAAAAAAAAAAAAGGAGAAATCCTCCAAAAAAAAGCACTTTGTCCCCACGGGGCTCGGGGACCCGCCGCCGGGGCCGGGTCCCCATATTGCACCAAAGCCCACGGCGGAGCCCCGGGGGCCGGTCCGCGGGGCCGCCGCGGCCCCCCCGGCCGGGGCTGAGGGGGGGGGGGAGGGAGGAAGAGGAGGGCGGGCACGGGGAGGGAGCGGCGGCGGGGCCGGGGCGGGGGGGGGGGGGTCAGTTGTGGAAGAAGGCGTTGAGCTCCTCGTACATGGGGCCCCGCTCGTGCGGGAGGTGCATGTCGTAGGGGAAGATGTTCTCGGAGTGCACCCCCCCGCGCATCCCCGCCGAGCCGAAGACCAGGTTGTGGCCGGCGGGCCGGGAGCCGGGCAGCGCCGAGTAGTGCATAGAGTAGTGGTAGCTTTTCTCGTGGTCGGGGGAAGAGTCTTGCTTGAGGGAGAAGTTGCCGTTAATGCACAGGGGGGGGCTGAGCCCGCCGTCGTACTCCGAGCTGTTGTAGTCGGGGGACGCGTTGCCGTAGAGGCTCTCGTAGGCGGAGGCGCAGTAGCTGTGTGTCCTCAGCCCGTGCGAGCCGGGCCCCGCGGGCGGCGGGCACTGCGCCGCGGCCAGCCGCGAGCAGGGGTAGGGGTAGGGGTGCACGGCGAAGGAGGCGTTGGGGCCGTGGTAGCGGCCCCCCTCCTGGCCCTGCTCCGTCAGGAAGTTGCGGGAGTTGAGCTGCAGGCAGCCGGCCACCAGGTTGGTGGTGGGCTGCGAGAGCCCCTTGCACAGAGTCTGCACGTAGGACACCAGGTCGGGCCGCTTGCCCGAGCGCAGGATCTCGGAGAGAGCCCAGATGTAGTTCTTGGCCAGGCGCAGGGTCTCGATCTTGGACAGCTTCTGGGTCTTGGAGTAGCAGGGCACCACCTTGCGCAGGTTGTCCAGGGCCGCGTTCAGGTCGTGCATGCGGTTCCGCTCGCGGGCGTTCGCCTTCTGCCGCCGCAGCTTGGAGCGCTCCAGCCGCGCCTTGGTCATCTTGCGCTTCTTGGGGCCGCGCTTCTTGGGCCGGTCGCCCTCGGCCTCCTCCAGGCCTTCCTCCTCCTCCTCCTCCTCCTCCTCGTCCCCGCCTAGCTCCCCTTCCTCCTTGCTCTCCCCCAGCGAGCCCTCGGGCGGCTCCTCGGGGAGGGCGCAGCCCTTACCCTTGCGCTCCTCCTTGTCGCTGCGGGCATCCTCCTCGCACTCCTCGGCCCAGCTGGAGAATTTCTGAACTTCGGGGATGAGGCTGGGCTCGCTGAAAAGTCGCGTCAACATGATGGCTGCAGCGGGGGCAAAGAGCGCCGTTACCGCGGCCGAACCGGCCCCGCCGCCCCCGCCCCGCCGGGGCTCGCCGCCGGCCTCCGGGGAAGGGAGAAGGGGAAGGGGGGGGAGATGCGGGGCGCGGGCGGAGCCGCCGTTCCCCGGCCCCGGGAGCGGCCCCGGGGCGGCGAAAACGAATGCGCGGAGGGGCCGCCCCCCGCCGCCCCCCGCCCGGGCTGCCCGGCACCGGGGGCACCGGGGCACCCTCGGGGCGGAGCGCCGCGCCCCGGGTGCCCCCCCCCCTTTCTCCTCCCCGGTTCCTTCCTCCCGCCGCCGCCCCGCTCCCCCGGCGGCCGTCGCGCCCCTTCCCCGCGCCCCCCGCCCCGGTGCCCCCCGCCCCGGAGCCCCCGCGGGCCGGCCCCGGGGCCGCGGCCCCTCTTCGACGCCTCCAACTTTTCCCCGCCGCCGCCGCCGAAACGGCTCCGGCCACGGCTCCGCCACCGCCGTCCCGGGGCCGGGCAGCACGGCCGCGGCCG
>NW_023304792.1:0-3325 GCF_011077185.1 Oxyura jamaicensis
TTTTTTTTTTTTTTTTTTTTTTTTTTGCCAGTACCGACGTAAGTGATTGACAGGGGACTATAGTGCGGTGCGGGTCCGATCCTGTCTGATGCAGAGTAGCAGGGTCAGTTTTACGAAGTTATTATGACAAATACTTTTATTTCAAGATGATCTGATGGCGTCGTAAATGTTGGTTAAGAAAAAGGTGCACTGTATGATTAGGGCGAAAGTGTTTTTCTGGACTTCAGCTGTAACAGTCTGGATTAATTCGCCTCCTTTAATCTATTACCCCTCCGTCCTTCTTCTTCTCACCCCAAAACAGAAGGATATTTAATGCGAAGGGCAAAGAGATTTCTAGCAATGATAAATCATCACGAATCGTTCCTGAAGTATATAGGGATGTAAGTCTGTATTAGCAGGCTAATAATAACTTTGGGATGTGTTAATAGCCACCTGAAACCAAGGAAAAATTTATTACGCATCTCTCTGTCTATATATTGTGTGTTTGTGTGCGTACATGACTCCGATGTCCGCATCTATACAAAACGTATGTATGAAATTGCTATCTGTATGAAATTGCTATCAGAGGTGTTTTACTGATACAGGAAGATCATAAAGACGCTTGAATACCGACACCCAATTTGATAGATTTTCGTTTATTCGTATAAGTGTTGCTTTTCCATGAGTATCTTCCCTGCAGCGTGATGGAAGGACACATTTCCCCATGTTCAGGATCCAGAGATCCTCTATCAGAGGTGCTATTAAGAAGCTGTTCATTTTAATTAAAATAATAAAAATAAAAATCAAGGGGGTCAGGATGATGGGCAAGGAGAGATGGAGCTTAATGCCGGAGGTAAGATTTATTTTTAATTTTTGAATCAAAGTAGGAAGAGCACCCCAGCCAGAGCAAAATTCTCTCTGTTCTTAACAAACAGATCTAGTCTCCAGTCTCCAGCCAAGGTGAGGTTTGAGGACTGGCTGGGGAGCCCTTTCCAGCCCCTGGTCTAAGATCTTGCAAAGACCTCCGTGAGTAAATGTGACCAGGTGAGTACTCCCCACTGGCTTGCAAACTTTCTTCTCCTTTTCGCGGGGGTAAATCCAAAGTAATTCTACTTCATACCCTTTGCGTTAAAACTAGTAAAAGCAGAGGAATTCTTACCAGTGAGCAGAGTGGGGCAGGACCGCTGCTTTTCTACAGTGTGCATTTCAGAAAAGACGGTTGTGTAGAACGCCGGGTGGAATTCCTGTTTTTTTTTTTTTTTTTTTTTTTTTTTTTTTTTTTTTTTTTCTCCTCCAACTTTTCTATCCAATTTGTTCTTCTCTTTAACTTCTTTATGACTTAGGGAGTTTTTAAATTTCAAGGTCCCTTGTTATCAGACTCGAAATGCGAGCTGATTGCTCATGTTGTCATATTTCTCGGGTCTATTGCCTTTCAGTGTTTGTTTGTTTTTAATCAACCCATTTTACAACAGATTCGGAGGGATTCTGAAAATGTTATGAGAGCTTGGAAAAGGAAAAGGCTGATTTAAGTGTGTTGTGGAGATTAAACTCTCTTGGCTCATGGAAAAGTGTTTATACAACTGATGGATAAACAGCCGAGTAGTTACCAGTGTGTTGAATAAGTATAGATAAAAATATTGAACGTTAATTGAAGCAAAACACCTGTTCTCTGTCTGCTAGATAGATTGGCTATGTCTTACCTGTAATAAATATATTCTTGTAAAAAATCCTGGTGCACCTCCTATAAATAATGATGAACTGTGTCACCATGTGAGTATATAATTTTCTGTAGTATATAAATTCAAACCGAAAAGACTCTTACGAGTATGGCTGTGAGGCAGAAACTAAGGGCTTTCAGATCCCTAGTGGATGGAAACCTCACAAGAAGATCTGCAAAATCCATTTGCTTTTACTTCTCTGGAGATTACCGTTTGTTCAGTAGTTTATTTTTTATGCATATCCCCATAGCTCATCTCTTTGCAACCTTTTCTGAATGGGGCTTAAGGCAAGCTACCATTTTATTCCAGATCTGCCCGCTTAGAAAGACCAAGTCGTGTGGTGCTGTCTGTTTCAGTATTGTTATGTAGACATTTATACTTTAAACCCCGAAATACAGCCCATCAGAAATTGCATGAAAAGCTCTTCTGTTTGCAAAAAAAAACTTAGAGAAGGAAGAGCCAAAGAGAAAGTGACCCCCGAGCAGAATCTAAGTCAGCTGCAGGGATGAATCTTTGAGCAAGAGGATACAGGATATGAATTTTGCTCTTTTTGCATAGTAGCTGACTTAATTTTAGATATGCGATTGTTGAGAGTTAGTAAAGGGAAGTGGAACTGGAAATAGTTATTAAAAAAAGTCTGAAATGGAAACTTTTTCCTGCTTTCAGAATAAGCATCAAGTGTATTTGGCTGTGAGGAAAAATTTGAAGTATTGTCAGCTTACAATGGAAAGCCAAAGGCTTCTGAACTCAGATGCTGCTTAGAAATAATATTTATTGTTTGTAGAGAGAAGGAATCATTTCCAAATAGTGCTTCCCTTTGAAATACACAGCTGCAAAAATTCATCCTTAACAAACAGCTCTTCGGCTTGCTATTTCTACTCTGAAAACAACCAAATATAAAATACTTTCAAAATATGCAGATTTTAAGTCTGTTCAGCTGCCATTTTTTACTGATGTGTAAGTTTTGGCATAATAAAAAAATAAAATATAAGATAATTTATTTCTTGCCTGAAAAATATTTAGCCACTTTTTAAAGACTGTTGTTCTCATTTGTGAGAACTGGCACCTTCCTCCAGGTAGTTTTGCCTCTTTAACACTGATATGAAGAAGGTGGAGGAGACTGGGTGCTGCAGAGCTTTCTCCTGCACTGAAGACAGGACAGAACTAGGGGGGTTCTATCAGAATGTTAAGACTCAGAGGCCAACGTGTCATCGGTGTGTACCGTGCGTCACTTTCGGCAGTGCTTTCACTATGTTTTTCAGTTTAGTTTTTGAAGTCGATAAGGATAAGCTAGAGAGGATAAAAGCTGAGCGTGAACTTCATGGCTATAGAGTCTGGAGACCAGATTCAGAGGTTACCCAGCTTTCAAAGGCGTTTATTTTAGGCCATAAAAACATTAAGTAATAATAATATTAACAACAACAACAACCTTTTAAAGCCAGGAAACAGAAATAAAAACTCAGCATAAAGCAAATAATTTATGTATGATACTTTTACATGGGTCTAAGAGAAAGAAACTTTAATCACATACCCTTCCATACTCACGAGAGTGCAACAAAAAATCTCTCTTGAAGAGTAAAACCTCTGGGGAAAAAAAAAAAAAAAAAAAAAAAAAAAAAAAAAAAAAA
>NW_023304792.1:3425-14536 GCF_011077185.1 Oxyura jamaicensis
GGAGGGAGGTTGGGGGGGCGTCGAGAAGGGGGGCGGAATTCCTTGTCTGAAGAGAAGCAAAAACAAGTTACACATGTTGGAAATTTTCCAAGAACCGAAAGTACACTCTGGTTAAAACACCATTTCAAATGAGGTTTGTAATCTCAGCAGTTAATAAAGCATTTAGATCCCCTGTAAAATAAAAGCGTATGTGCATTTGAAAAGGGAAGGTGGAGGAAAGTTAAAATAAAGTTTGATTGTTTTTCGGGAACCCACTTTCTGGCTACTAGACTAACTCTCCCCCGCCTCCCTCATTGAAATAATATTCAACCCCCATAAAATAGCTGGACTCCTGCCTCACTCCTGCTGCCGCAGGTTTTACACCCCGGGAGCTGCTGGTGCAACTGCTGCTCATTCCCCTTCGCTGAGACCGGGATCTACTTTGGGGTCACCACGATATAACTGGAGCTCCCCGAAACTTCCAAACTGCATTCATCTGGAAGGAAGGGAAGTAACAGCACATCGGGTGAGATATCTGCCGCTCCTACCCCAGGCGGGGGAGGGGGGTGTGAAAGTAAAAGTACAGGTACAAGAACTAAGTACTGATGGAAGAGTTCCAGTAAAATCCGTACCTTGAGCCTCAGGAAAATAAAAGGTGGAGCTTCTTATAGATAGGCTCTTTTCACTACAGTTTTGCTCATTAATTAAATTAAAACTCATCCTGAGTCGGGTAATATCAGACAGACTGGACTTTGGCAGGAGAGCAACTTGGGGGAAATTTGTTACATTAACCACGAGTTGCTCGTTGTTACATTAACCACGGTTGCTCGTTGTCTCTTAGAGCAGAAATGTGTACCATGTCTCAAAAGAGACAATAGGCGGAGGATTTTTTAGCTATCCCCACACAGCTCCTTCTCCAGGTAAGGTCTCTCTTATCTTTCTAATTCGGAAAAGAGAAACAAACCGCTCCAGATGTAGCCGTGCCTGTAGGACAGGCGGGACCAGCCTACTGCACCCTCCTCTCCCTAGTCCTTTCCCAAAGCCTGGGGAAATGAGTCCCAGTTCCCGATTTCAGGCAGTAATACAGCCCCCCCGGGCCTGATTCTGATCTATCCCAGCTCTGTGTCCCCATTCTCCTCCATGGCCCTTGCTTCCTGTATTTACGTGGGTAGGAGGGAGATCAAAATCAGAAGCCCAGACATTTACAAGGCAGGTTAGTGGTTGCCTGTGGGGACATTATTACCGAATAGTTTATGATTAACTTTCCCAGATTGTCCTTTTCCGTTTAAGGGCTTTGAGTCAGGGCACAAGTAGCACGTTGTTTCCAAGGAAGGAGTCACAGGACTGGTGAATTAGGTAGAAAACTCCGAGCTATTTTACACTGTTTGACTTTCCCTCTCCTCTCCTTGGAGTAGCTGTTTGTTTAATAGGATAGATAGGCAATATGCGCGCAACAATCATCAGCTTCGGGAATAAGCACACACCGGACTACAACCTATACATTTTTTTGTTGTTGTTGTTTGTTTGTTTTCGTTGTAACACTCCGAATGGGGAAAAAAAAAAAAAAAAGAGAGAGAGAAAAAAATAAATAAAATTCCCAAGTAATCTATCGGCCACGGAATGTAGCAGCAGATGGTGGTTTAGACCCTGGATATCGTTTCAAAGTTTAATTCTTCAAACCTTGAAGGGACATGCAGTCGCAAGCTTATTTAGCCGTGTCCTGGACCATGTTCAACTTGTTTTTATGGATATTTTAAACACTAATGCAGGGAAAATTGCTTCCACGAGCTGAGTGGTAACACACACGCGACTCTACGGTCTTCCAGTTTGTAGAAAGTAGATGGGTCCATAAGGAATGGGTAGACTTCATCCAACCAGACAAGCTGACACGCAAAGCTTTCTGCACTCCCTCTTTCTCACATTCACACTGATTTTGTTGGTTTGTTTGCTTGAAATAAAATACAATAAAATCCGCGTTTTCCCACATGCATCACTTTGAAATACGGAAGAAGGATGTGGAAAAAGTATCTGTGGACATTTCTGATACCATCCGAACCCTTTAATTAAGTGAATTTCGCAGGCGTGCTTCTAGCTTGTCTAAAGATGGTGCGTTTGGGGCCCGGAGATGAGCTTTCAGAGCGCCGAGCGAGCGCTCAACAGTGAGCAGCTGACACGCGCCTGTGCACGGGCGCACGCCTACAGATAGCGGCTTTATACACTTAGTCTCTGAAGACGTAGGCATGTTTCCTACGAGATGCAGGAGCTCCTCAGAGACCAAATATTACACTGAATTCAATATCCAACAAGTACAGCTAAGTCGGGTGTTTTTACCTCAATAGGAGAAGCCATAGAGACCTGCTCTCTGTCCAGATACCTATAGCATTGCCAGCGAAATGATAAATGTGAAGCCCTGCGGAGATGTGCAGCAGGGCCTTTAATAAACTTATTTTATCAATGGGGCCAATTAAACACATCAACTGGACAAAATTCTTTGGCGTTCCCTAAATCCACATTTTACTCTTAACACAGTGGTGTAGATCACAGCTACTAAAATAAGAAGCACTTAAATTACTTTACAACTGTGTATATTTTTTACATATTTTTTTATATATATGTTCTATGCAATGGCCACACGTCATTGCACAGAGAGGTTTGATAACAGGACTGCCTGCTCCTGGGGAGAGGGATTTGGGCCTCCCAGTGGTGCCGCAGCCTACATAGACCTTTAATAAGTTCTTTATTATTTGGGCCGTGACTGCGTTGTGTCGCAAAAGGTCCCCGAAACGGGGTTTCAAACAAAGAAACTAGTACCCCTGCCCGGCGGTGCCTGGTGCTGGGGCCCGGCAGCGGCGTGCTTTGCGCCAGGGGTGGGGGGCGGCGGGTCCGAGCCCGGTGCCGCTGCGGTCCGGTCCGGGGCGGGGAGATAAGGCCGGCCCCCTCCCCGCACAGCTGCCCTCAGCAAACACACCGAGGAGGATAACTGGAGTAAATCAGGTAGTTTGATGTTCTTGTGTTTAAAACTAAAAGCCCAACAACATGAAACTACCTAATTCACAGAACAGTTCTAGTTCATTCTTGGGTCAAAGGCTAAAACTACCAAGAAAGGCGCCTGGGCGGCCATTTTGTTTGACATCATCTGCAATCTGAACTTTTATAATAGAAAACAGTTGCTAGGAAACAAAAGCAACAAAAGGATCTTTTCAAAGACAAAATAAAACCCCAACGATTTCACGAAATAACTATTCAAATGATTTCCTATGTACAGTGCCTACAGCAGATCCCTCCTGCAGGACTTTACAAATAGTTTACAAATAGACCAGAGGAAACAGTAAAATGCTATTGACTTTGAGAAACAAGCGATTATCGAGGCTATTAAAAAAGACTAAAAATTCCCAAAGTTCTTCCCCCACCTCCTCTGGAAATCTACTTTAGAGGATCCTTTCCGATTTCAAGCTGCCTCATCAAGACTTCTTATTAAAACACTATAATGATAATAATATTATTATTTAATCTAAAAGCATTAACGTTTGGAAAACTTTCCATTGGGAAGAAAATGAAGTCAAAGTCGTGAGTTCCGGAATAATAATAATAGTAATAATAATAATAATAATAAAGCTATTAATTCATATTCTCATCCCTTGAATGCATGTATAAGGTGATTCATTTACAGAAAAAAAAAAAAAAAAAGAAGCCAAGGACATATAAATCAAGTAAAACGAGAAAAAGAGTCATTGTGACTATTTTATAGGTGCAAATTACAACTCCGGGAAACTTAACTTGTCCTTTCCCCCCTCCGACGTGCACCATGTGCTGGAAGAACATGTTATAGAGTAATGACTTGATGGTGATAGAAAGAAGAAAGCCAAGGAGAGGATATAGAAGGCGTGCAGGCCCCGAGGGCCTTGCTGAGCTCCGAGCAATCTCAGCGGTGGAATTTTGGCAAAAAGAACAAAAGTTCCCGTTTGGCAAAAATGGAACAAACATACCCAGATTATCAGGTTCGTGTCACAAACACATACACACACACACTTATATAAATATATAAAATAAAGTCAAAGTCTTACCTTGTAAAATCGGGTTTTATCCTCAAATTAATTAGATAACTAAACGGAAGATAGTAAGACAGACGTCCCGAAAGTGCATGTTTAGTGAAGTTTAAAAGTTCATTGAAGAAGCAAATTCACCGAGTTCAAGAGGTGCACGCAGGAGCCAGAAACTTGTCTATAACTTAACTTCATTTCATTTGAAAAGCCTTTAAAAAACTGGATAGGACGGTATATAAATCTGTTATACCGGAAATACAATAAAATTTAGCCATGTTGTTGAACTTCAAACAGTTTACACCACATAGGGCGGGGAGTAGAAAGACGGGGCAGAATGAGAAAACAAACAAACCCACAAAGAACAACCACCCCCATGAAATAAACAAACATTTAAAAGATAATAGAAAGGGAAAAAAAGTCTTCTGGGAGAGAATGTTGTGCAGCTTGGGTTTTTACTTTTATGTTGTTAGGCTAGAGGTCTCTAAATGCCCGAGGGGAGAAGACATTGTCTGATTCCATGTCTTGGTAAAGGGTACAGCTTGAAATGAATATAGATTTTTTCTGTTACTTCACAAATCATCGCTTTTCTCTTTCTCACCATTCTGGTACACAAATATACGCAGATTCAAGTTTAAATTAAACCTGTGGTGGAATGTATTTTAAGTTTACTATTAAACTTCAGTTATATTTACATATTAAATTAGGAACCTATAGTATTACGTTCCTGTGGTCTGTAGATATGATATGTTTGCAGGGATGTATATGTACAGTCTAGTATACTTACATGTATCACATCTACAATATATCTACAATCTGTTGAATATTTTATATTTCCTGCAAAGAGGATTTAAAAACCTCACTAGGACACACTGCTACACTTTTTATGCCAATACAATCTGTAAACCAAAAGTCGTAGTCACACTTGAACTCGGACTACTAAAAGCTCTTTCTTTCAGACAAATCAAGCAGGAGGAATATATATATAACAGAGCTTTCACTGTTGCAACTTGACAAGGAAATGAAGCCCTCCCCCAGCTGCAAATGGAAAGCATAAATAAGGAAAATCACTCAAGTTAAACATGAAAAACAAAACTGCATGTGCCATTTAATTTCATGATCGAGTTTAACATAAATAACAATTGGTTAAATAAAATAAAATAAAATAAAAAAAGGAAAAATCAAAGTAGGTGATGTATTAGTTTTAATTCTTTGGCTGGAATAATATTTTAAGGTAATGAGATCTTTTTTCGCCTTGTGGACGTTGCTGAAGTTTAAAAGACATTTTAAATTTAGACGTCAAAGGCAAGTTAGAGCTCTTAGACAGTAAATTGCTACCTTAGCTATAAGATAACTTCTGCTTGTCAGGGGAATAAGTGCTAAAATAATTAATAGGCTGGAATGGGAGGGATTTCAAGTGTTTGCATGAGCATATATCAGTAAATATATATATGTGTACATATCCATTACACACGCATACACCGTTACATGATAGAAAAATCTATTAAAGATTATCTAAGTGAAATGGCACTGAATCTCAAGATATCATTACGGGATTCTTTGACTTACTTAGGTGCTCACAAAGCAGTATTTTTATTAAAATATGGTTATAGCAGCTGTTTTTCACAGTTTCTATTTATCAGCATTAGCCTTTGGCAGTATTTGGTGTCTCCTCCTTAGGAATCATGCAGATATTCCCAAGAAGAACACGTTACAAACGGAAGGTGCTTGTCACAGTTATAGGAAAAAGATTTAAAAATTGGCCTTAATCTCTCCTTCTTTCCTTTCTTTCTTCCCTCTCCACCTCACTGGACTGCATGTGAATGGGAAACAGCTCGGTGTGGGCTCTTTCTCTCTTTTTTCTAGCTAACCATTATATAACCATATCTAACCATATCTTTTGGTCAAAAGATACTAAGCAATGCGAGGAAAACTGCACTGTGGTATTACTTTAAAAAAAAAAAAAAAAAAAAAAAAAAAAAAAGCTCCGGTAAAAAACATAAATCATAACCAATAAGTAATAATTATTAAAAAGTTATCTCCCGTCTGCTGACTGAGACTGTATTTAACCACTTGTCCACGGCAGAAACTAGCTGGGACTGCCGGCCACCCCCGCTGGGCGTTTCGGCGCTCCGGGCGGCAGCGGAGCCGGCGGCTCGGTGGCCTCGGGGCGGCGCTCGCTGGCCGGGATCAGCCCAGGAGCCGCGCTGCCCCCGGCCCGGCCATCCTCCGCGCTAGCCAGCTGCCAGCTAGACGTGCAGCCTTTGTTTCCTTTGACAAATAGAACACAAACATTTTCACTTTATTTCTTCTTTCTTTCTTTACTTCCTTCCTTCCCTCCCTCCCTCCCTCTCTTTCTCTCTCTCTGAGAAAGAAAGGTAAAGCAAAGAGGTAAAGAGAGAAAAGATTTTGGGGATAAAAATTAGTCATTCTGCCTTAAGGAAGGCTGCATTAAAGTCGTTTCTCTGAAGCCCACTCCCCACGGCATGTTCCCAGGTGGGGGCAGAAGCCTGATAGGGCCCTAGGGATCCAGGTTTACGCCGGTAATTCCTGGGCGGGGTGGGAGTGCGCGGGGCATCCAGGGTGTCATAGCCAAGGTGACCGGGAGGGAGCCGACGGCGAGGAGCTGGTACGAGGAGGGCAGCGATCCTCCCGCCGCCAACCTGCGGTGGCCCCGTGGTGTCGAGGGGACAGAAGTCCTGGGTCCTGCTCCGAAGTGAGGTGCGAGACTCAGTCGTGGGTCGCCTAAAACACAGCCAAAAATTGCACCAGGAGCAGCTCCGGTTTGTGCGGTTCTCCTCGCCGGGGTACGCGGGCTCAGCGATCTGCTCCGATGGGGAGAAATCAAGTCCCGAGGGCAGCACCGCTCCGGATGCTTGCTACGGAAAACTTTCCCTCCGGGCAAGGGAGACACGAGGTAGGGTGAAATGGGAGACCCTCGGCCCGACTGCCGGCCCTCCCCATCGGGACTGGGCTGAACGTTTTGCTTTTTCGTTCTCTTTTTTCCTCTCCCGATATCAGTGTGAGTGGCCGTCCAGGCTCTTACTGAGATGAAGGAGAGACGGAGACCCTGATTTTATAGACTAAACCCGCAATCAGACGGAGTCATTAGTCCAGGAAAACAACAACAACAAAAACAAGGACTGGGTCACGCTTGCCCCTGCAGTGCCCCGGGAGCGCCTTCCCCTCTGTATCTCGGCACCCATTTCCTGCGGAATTAAGGAAAGCAAACTATGCAAAATCCCGGGGATAAAAGCAGAATCCGGGCAAGATAATGTCCCCTTCACTGCTGGGAAACTCCAAATAATAGGAACAAAAAAGTGGAGTGAGCTGGGTCACACCTATCTCAATAACTATTTATTTTCAGAGCGAACTGGAATTGTAGGCTGTGTAGAGAAGGAAAACAAAAAACACAACTCCTCAGCGAGCAAAGACGTAAGCATTTTCTCCAAATTCTCGAACTTAATTTAAGATGTCTGGAGACAGAAAGCTGCCTTTGCAGGTTCACGGTTGAACTCAGCCCCATTCCAGGTGTTCTGCCCCCGCCGCGGATTCACAGCCCGGCCTGGCTGCAGGGTCCCGGACCCAAAACGGCATCGTTACCCTGGGACGGGGAACGGCGGGGTGCTTCACTTAAAATAATAATAATAATAATAATTATTATTATTATTATTAGTGTTCACAGATGTGGCAAACCTTCTAAGTTAATCAAATGAGACCTTAATTCACAATAGAAGCTTTGTGCGGAATGGTTAAGGGCAGAACCCTAATAAGTAATCTAGCAGCAAGTACAAAAGAGTCAGAAACTTTACGCTGGTTGTCAACATATAAAATATTTTGAACAAGCCTAGAGTCAGATACGAAACTTAACGGTAAAGCGAATTTAAATTTATGACATTAAATCTCTCGCTTTACCAAGTTCTTACTCGTCCAACAATTCAAGCGATAATTTATTTTAAAAATATATTCTATTTTTTTAATTGCTATATGTCGGGGTATTTAGAATTATGTTTAACTCTTTGCAAAAACTATCAATTGGAAAAAATTTAAAGAGCAATCTTGATAAGGAACAACAAAAATATATCCAGCACTGGGTGCTCCCTTCAACAAAATATTGCATTTCTTCCTATTCTATCCATTTGTTATGAAATGTAATTAAGCTCGGTTACCTTCAATTATTTACGTAAGTCCTCTGTCCCGGAGACTTAAAGAGATTTCTTCTATGGTTTCCAACATTTTTGTTAGAAATCCATAAAGCAGGGGAGGGACAGGAAATTAAATTTAAGGGTACCTCATTACGGCACAACTGCTTTCCTATCTCTGTATCGCTGCGGAGGGACGCAAGTTTATGCACACGGAGAGAAACACATGGCAGCATAAAAGGCTGAGTCCTCCTCAGCAAGTGGACTTGGCAATCTTGTCGAAACGGCCTTTTAATTTCAAGTCTAGCAAGCAGCCTTCCTTCCCATCCAAACGCTAGGCTCTAAGAATCATCAGAGGGAAAAAAAAAAAAAAAAAAAAAAAAAAAAAAAAAAAGTGGAAGGAGAAAGGACAACAGTGAAAATGAAAGAGTCATGCGAACAGGAAACTGTGGGTTGCATTACTATTATTATATTTTAACTAGGTAGGTACTAGGCAAGTCAACTACTAATTTGGGGGATTTATTCCAGAAGATTTTCCCAGCCTTGCGCCAAGTGCGATTTCTCTGCGGTGTGCTTGGAGCTGCGACTCGGTTGCCTTTCATTTATAATCCTTTCCCCGAGTCGATGGCGCAGGTTAGTGGTTTTAGCCAAATACATAACCAAATAAATGGTGCTAATGATGAAGAGTCGGAACCGTAACAAATAATAGCCAAAACTCCCAACAGAGATACAGACGCTTGGAGAAGGGGGAATACAAACAAAGCAGTTTTGCGTCTGATCTTTGTTTTAAAAGAGAGCCTGAACTTTTAGAAGACGAAGAATTAATTTATCAAGAAAAACAAAGAAGAGGAAAAATATGCAAGGCTGCTCGCCCGTCCAGAGAGCCGTGTAACAGTTTTCTATCCGGTCTTCTATAGTTGATGAGGAGGATTAAGTATTCTCGGGAATCTACGTGTTGGAAAGTATAAAAAGACCAACACGTTACGAAAAACACAACCCTCCCCAGTCTCCCGGAGAGGTCGAATCCAGCAATGACTTACCTGTTCAACTCTTACTCTGTGCCTTCTCTTTTTACTTTTTCTTAAGCCCCTTCCTCCCCCCCCCCCCCCCCCAAAAAAAAAAAAAAAAAAAAGGCAAAAAAAAAAACATATACGGGGAATGAATAAATAAAGGCAGCCCCTCTTCTTCGCAGAAGCATCCTTCCACCAATTGTTACAACCTAGCAAACCTCCCCCAGCTCCTGCTATTTTTTATTTTTATATTTTATTTTTTTTTCAGTTCTTTCCTAGAGACTCCTTCTGGTTGAACGTTAGTCTGGCTTGTGAGCGAGGGTGCTGTAAATTAATTTTTAACTAAAGGGACATTGTGTTAACGAAGGAAAAAAAAAAAAAGGGGCAAAAAAAAAAAAAAGCATAAAAGCATTCTCCCTCCCCCTGTTTAGCAGTCTAGACAAAACCATTCTATTTTGACGGCAAACTGCAGGCTTTCCCTGTTCATCGTTAATTCCTAATTGTTTGCCTTCATCCGCTATAAAACCTAGGGAGGGGAGTTTAATTTTTATTTATTTGTTCTACCCACCTTAGATTTCTTGTGATGATTTAGCATCTTTAGACCTGTCTAAAGATGGAGGTTCCTGCCGCAAAAGGACATCTTCTTTTTTACTTTCCCCCGGTCCACAATCAGGGTCCAGCACAACGGGCACCAAAAAATCCCTATTTGCAGCGTGCGACCCAGCGGGTGCGAAGCCACCTTCCCAGAGACAGCCGCCCGCAGCTGGGGAACGTGCTCAAGTGGCTCCTGGGAACCTGCGGGCTCGGTGGGGAAAGCAGGGTGCGGGGAACCACAGTCCCGGCTGATTTGCACCCCAAGGAAGGTGCAAGGGGAGGAACACACGCACACACACACATGAACACACGAACACAGGCACACACACACCTCTGCAATGAGGAACCTTGAGCGGAGGGTAGAAGGCAGAGGAGGAAGAGGCAGCTGTCAGCACGGCTAGGGGAGCGGGCTCGGGCTTTGCAAAAAGGTATTTTAGGGTAAGGTGGAGGGAAGAAGGGGGCAAGTCTCTGGCGACTGACTTATTTGTTAAAAAATGCGTGTGCAAGAGGCTTCCGGAGGGCTCACCAATCCGAGGCGGACGAGACTGCTAAGACCATCCCCTGGTGTCAACTTTAATGGGAAACTTCACTGGTTTGTAGGGGGTGGATATGTATTTTTTAATTTGAGGACATGCGGCCGCAGCTAACGCCGACTTTCCTTTCGCTCCTCCCCACTGACTCGATTCCGACGCAGCTTGCTGACACCTCTATTTCCAGCCTCCCCATTTTTGGGTTGGTGGCTATTCTGAGAAAGCTCTTGCGGAGATGAAGCGGAAGCCTGTGGCTGTGCCAAAGCACAAAAACCTATCCTGAAAAACAGAGAGGAAAAAACGTCCTTTTGCGAAAGTTTACCCCCAGCTGAGTGCACGCAACTCGGCGTTTGCAAGCCAGCCTCGAAGCTTTTGCCGTAGAGGAGGGCTCAGCTCGGTCCCCACAGGCTCAAATGACAAACCTTCACCTCCCTGCACTTTTCTCGCCGGTTGCACACATCTACGTGCGGTGGAGGAGGGAGAGGGGAATATTGAATATTAAATATTAAATGCAAAAAGACCGCAGCATTCTCAGGGAAGGAAAGATGACCTGGCCTCAGGGCTGGGGCTTCTCCCTCCCTTCTTGTGGCACGGAGCACCCGAAGGCCCGGAGACCCCGGGAAGAGTTCCCCCGCCCCACCTCACCCTTCCCAAACCGCGCCGCTCCCGGAAAAATCGCTGCCCGCGGCTCTGCACGGAGACGGGTGAAGGAGTGGGGGACACAGCCCTCGCTCCTGTTCTCCTGCCTGTGCCCTACATGCTCCAACTTTAGCCTTTTTTTTTTTTTTTTTTTTTTTTTTTTTTTTTTTTTTTTTT